>NW_025170812.1:0-1787 GCF_004010195.1 Chiloscyllium plagiosum | reverse complement strand
GTGGATGTGGTGTATATGGACTTCAGCAAGCATTTGATAACGTTCCCCATGGTATGCTCATTCAGAAGGTCAGGAGGAATGGGATACAGGGGAACTTAGCTCTCTGGATACAGAATTGGCTGGCCAACAGAAGACAGCAAGTGGTACTAGAAGGAAAATGTTCTGTCTGGAAGTCAGTGGTGAGTGGTGTTCCACAGGGCTCTGTCCTTGGGCCTCTACTGTTTGTAATTTTTATTAATGACTTCGATGAGGAGATTGAAGGATTGGTCAGCAAGTTTGCAGACGACACAAGGGTTGGAGGTGTCGTTGACAGTATAGAGGGATGTTGTAGGCTGCAGCGGGACATTCATAGGATGCAGAGTTGGGCTGAGAGGTGGCAGATGGAGTTTAACCTGGATAAATGCATTTTGGAAGATCGAATTTGAAAGCTGAGTACAGGATTAAGGATAGGAATCTTGGCAGTGTGGAGGAACAGAGGGATCTTGGTGTGCAGGTACATAGATACCTTAAAGTGACCACCCAAGTGGACATGGTTATTAAGACAGCATATGGTGTTTTGGCTTTCATTAACGGGGGAATTGAGTTTCAGAGTCGTGAGATCTTGTTGCAGCTCTATAAAACTTTGGTTAGATTGCACTTGAAATACTGCGTCCAGATCTGGTCGCCCTATTATAGGAAAGATGTGGATGCTTTGGAGAGGGTTCAAAGGAGGTTTACCAGGATGCTACCTGGACGTAGAGGGCTTATCTTATGAAGAGAGGCTGACTGAGCTCGGACGTTTTTCATTGGAGAAAAGGAGGAGGAGAGGGGACCTAATTGAGATATACAAGATATTGAGAGGCATAGATAGAGTTGATAGCCAGAGACTATTTCCCAGGGCAGTAATGGCTAATACGAGGAATCATAGTTTTAAGCTGGTTGGAGGAAAGTATAGAGGGGATGTCAGAGGCGGGTTCTTTTCACAGAGAGTTGTCGGAGCATGGAATGCGTTGCCAGCAGCAGTTGTGGAAGCGAGGTCATTGGGGACATTTAAGAGACTGCTGGACATGCATATGGTCACAGAAATTTGAGGGTGCATACATGAGGATCAATGGTCGGCACAACATCGTGGGCTGAAGGGCCTGTTCTGTGCTGTACTGTTCTATGTCCTAAGGTAAGCATTGTAGGCATATTGGCGCGTTTTCACGGGAAAGATATAAAAGAGGAGTCCTGGGTCCTGAGTCCTGTGCTTAGCAGCCCAATCAACATTCATTCGCAGCTCCTTCCCAATGCAGGATGGGAAACGTCTCTCTAAAGGATACTCTGCCTTTTCCAAGCCAATTACAGCAGGTTTATGCATTTTGCATTGTAAGTATTTACATGCAGCATTGATGTCATTGTTAGCCATATTTCCTTAATCTACACATTCAATGCTGTGAACACACAATCAATGATGGACAACACGACGGGCACCCCTCAGTCCTCCCATGAAATTTTCAGTTATGATTTGTCTTTTGGGTATTACAAGGGATCTCATTTACTCCAATTCATTCAATGTGGAATGCACATGGAATTAGCTGCCAGTAGAAGTGGTTGAGTCAGATATATTAACTATATTTAAAATTCATTTGGACCATGACATGAACATGAAATATTTAGAATAATATGGGCTAAATGCAGGGACAGGGGGTTAGCGTTGACTGACAGGTAGGAATCCATGATTCGGTAATTCTTTGTCTTATCATATATTTGCCAGTAACCTGGATGTTTACTTCCTCCTAAGGACTCCTCTGAACACCGTGTTGTAA
>NW_025170811.1:0-1787 GCF_004010195.1 Chiloscyllium plagiosum | reverse complement strand
AAGATTACATATGGTGCACCTAGGGGATAAGAACTTCCGTGAGCGGAATCGAATCCACGCCATTATATTTCTGCTTTCAGTGGAATAATGATATCAGCAAAATCCAAGGAATTGACCTCGTCCTTGGAAGGGATACCTTGTCCTTGAATTATTCCGAGTCGGAACTGTCTCAGAATGAACCAGCAAACATGAAGTTCCCGTCACATTCACACGCACATTTAGTCTTGACGCATAATTTCTTCACAGTTTCTCTCTCACGGGAAGAAGTATATATGGAGAGAGAAGGGAAGGTGATGTTTTAGCTCGATGGTCTTTCCCATTTGGCTGAACCTGAACTGGGTAAAATTCCCGGAAATGCAGCGTTGTTCGTTTCATTTTATTAATTTTGCTGCAACTGCACTCTGTTCATTGCAATGATCGGGAGTGAATTGGATTTATATCATTGGAACGTTTAATGTTGTGTTGAATTTTGCTCCGAATTTATTTCAGCTTAAAGAAAATACTGATGAGAAAAACAGAAGGTTAAACTACAAGACAAGATGCCAGTTTTGATGCTCAGTTTCTTTGGCAGATTTCAGTGGGTAACAAATAAACCCAACATCATGGCGATTGTCCTCCCATCTTTAAGCCATGGGATTAAAGCAGGAAATCGATCTCTAAGAGACGGGTCACTTCCCGTTCACTATGGAATAGCTTTCCTTGACAATATACAAAATCTGCTCAGTTCCATTTATATGATTCATGTGGACTATTAATAGAAATCTTTCAAAACTCTGAGTTATTCTTTTGCTGAATCCTATTCAGCTGCATATTTTTGCGATAATTCTTTACATCTGAAGTCGTCCAAATTAGACATTGATTCCTCGTACCTTTCACACCCCGCACCCCACTTTTACACTTTGACCCGGCCACAGGTTCTCTCTCTACTGGTGAAACTCACTGATTGTGTGTCTCTAAATGTGCCTTTCCAAATATTTTGGAAACGGATTCTCTGAGTGACAGAAATTCTGCTCTCATTATTTCTTTGTCCTTCATCAATGGTTTTGAAAGCGTGACGTTCAGAAATTTGCGAACTTGAAAGAGTGCATTTACCACCTATTTACTCTATCCAAACCTCACATACCCTGGAAAACTTGCATTCGGTTTTTCTTGGTTCAGTTTCAAATTTTCCAAAACACAAATAACTAAAATACCTTCCCCACTCAACGCCGTCAGCATCATCTCTAATACCTTAGCTCCCCAGTAAAAGCTGGCAGTGTCCTCTCTGATAGAATCACAATTTCCCTACCATGCAGAAAGTACAATTCAGCCAATCGAGTCTGTAGGGACACTCTGAACAGCATCTCAACCAGACCAGCTCCCCTCTCCATCACCACAGGCCTCTGGATTGTGATTTCAAATAAACCTGCTGCAATAAAACCTGGCATCGTGTGACTGCTGAACTTATCACTGCGTTACCCATGGCTAACTCACTTAACTTACTGAAGTCACTCCCTGGACAAAGCGCAATTAAACATGGCCAATCCACCTAACCAATAGACTTAAGAGCAGTGCGAACCACTGTAGTGTACCATCACATGGAACACTATCTGTATCATGTGTAATGGCTTTACACACTGGTAACTCATCCTAGTGAAAGCAAGCTGCGCTCACCAATCTGAATTCAATGCATCCAAACGCGGTTCTACGCTGTACAACCTCATTAGTGCTGCTTGAAATGTTTCTGCACTCAGATCTGAATGGGTTTACTCTGCTTTCTTCCTCAGAGTCCTGCTTTAAATAAACAC
>NW_025170810.1:0-1787 GCF_004010195.1 Chiloscyllium plagiosum | reverse complement strand
ACATCTCATTGTGAATAAATCAATGTAGTTTGTCAACCAAAACACATTTCTGTGTATGGATTCCCTTGTGCACCTATCTGAATCGCGTATCTTACTTTTACTGCACCAACAGAAACATCAACTGCAAGTACAGAGACAACCACTGCACTGGCAACCTCTTCAGCAACTCTTGCATCAACTACCACACCTGGTGCAACAAGCACCGTGACTTCCACTCCAGCATCGACAAACATCTCAACATCACCGCTCACTACAAGTGGTGAGTTTGCCATAAACATTTTCGCCAGTACCCCCTGATTGATAGAAATCCAGTGTAGTAGCTGATGCAATTCAGAAAGTTTAGCAAACATTTCTTCCGCTTCTACTTTTAGGTCTATGACCCTGCAGGTCTCAAGACTACGGGGAGTTGCTGGTGCATTTCAGAAGCTTCAATTTTTATATGTTTATTGTCCTGCACAATTTCACAAACTGTGGTAATAAAAGAATATAGTACACTGTATAATGGGTGAACATTTGCACCATTCGATTCCAAGTGGCCTGATAGCCTGACAAAACCTATTTCTTACTTTTCACAGTCACTCTCGAAACCTCAACCACCAGTGCAGAGACCACGACTGAAACAGTGACTACAACATCAACTCCAGAACCAACAAGTTCAGCAGCACAAACAACTGCAAGCAGCTCGGCTTCAACATCAGCAGTGGAATCGACAACAGCTCCACCAACACAGGGCTCTACTGCAACTGGTCAGTGGAAATAAAAAATTCCATATCTACATTAAATTTGGTTGCATTCAATACAAAACTGCATAAAGAGAAGGTGCTGGATTAAATGTGCTGCATTTTTGTTCATAATTATGAGAACGAAAGTGAGTTGCATAAATTTTCTTCCCACTTCTGTTTCAATGGGACATCATCCCACCATTATATATTGAATCAATTAGAGTAGCAAGGACGATTCGCAGATAAAGTCAATGTGTAAATTAATACATAACTAAAAATATTAATACAAATTGAATGTAAGTTTCAATGATGCCATTAATTCCATTCACTGCAACGGCAGAAACATCAACTGCAAGTACAGTGACCACGACTGGAGTACCGAGTTCTACATCAACTGCTGCATCCACCAGTACAGCTGAATCAACAACTACAAGCAGCTCTACTACAACCCCTGCAGCTGAATCCATGACAACCGAAACCACACAAGAACCTACAACTACTGGTGAGAATCCTTTTACCTTTGTGTTGTAATTTATTAATATCTCAATTTGAGCAGTAGTTGGTCAAAAACTCAATGAAGAAACAATAACTGTTGTTCCCAGACTCTAGTAATTTTACTCAGACGTTAATAGATTTGCCAGCTTCACATTCACAGATTGATCTTTCCCGATGAAGTTTGGAAAGCAGCTTTACATCTCATTGTGAATAAATCAATGCATTTTGCAAATCAAAACAAATTTCTATGTATGGTTTTCCTTGTACACCTATCTGAATCGCATGTCTTACTTTTACTGCACCAACAGAAACATCAACTGCAAGTACAGAGACAACCACTGTACTGGCAACCTCTTCAGCAACTCTTGCATCAACTACCACACCTGGTGCAACAAGCACCGTGACTTCCACTCCAGCATCGACAAGCATCTCAACATCACCGCTCACGACTAGTGGTGAGTTTTCAATAATCATTATCGCCAGTTCCACCTGATTGATGGAAATCCAGTGTAGAAGCTGATGCAATTCAGAAAGTTTATCAAACATTTCTTCCGCTTCTACTTTTAGGCC
>NW_025170809.1:0-1787 GCF_004010195.1 Chiloscyllium plagiosum | reverse complement strand
TAATACACACACTGACACACACATACACAGTGAGACTAACACACACACTGACACACATACACAGTGAGACTAATACACACACTGACACACATACACAGTGACACGCACACACACACTGACACTCACATACACAGTGAGTCTAACACACACACAGACACACACAGACACAGTGACACTAACACACACACTGACACACACTACACAGTGACACTAACACACACACTGACACTCACACACACAGTGACACTGACACGCAAACTGACACTCACAAACACAGTGAAACTAACACACACTGGCACTCACATACACAGTGACACTAACACACACACACTGACACTCACATACACAGTGAGACTAACACACACACTGACACTCACATACACAGTGAGGCTAACACACACTGACACTCACAGACACAGTGAGACTAAAACACACACTGACACTCATGCACAGTGACACTAACACACACACTGACACTCACACACACAGTGACACTAACACACACACTGACACTTACATACACAGTGAGGCTAACACACACGCTGACACACATACACAGTGAGACTAATACACACACTGACACACACATACACAGTGACATGCACACACACACTGACACTCACATACACAGTGAGACTAAAACACACACAGACGCACACAGACACAGTGACAATAACACACACACTGACACTCACATACACAGTGAGGCTAACACACACACTGACACTCACCTACACAGTGAGACTAACACACACACTGACACACACTACACAGTGACAATAACACACACACAGACACTCACATACACAGTGACACTAACACACACACTGACACAAACACAGTGACACTAACACACAGTGACATTCACACACACAGTGACACCAACACACACACTGACACGTACACAGTGACACTAACACACACACTGACACTCACTTACACAGTGAGACTAACACACACGAACACACATACACAGTGACACTAACATACACTGACACTCACATACACAGTGACACTAACACACACACGGTCACACACGTACACAGTGACACTAACACACACACACTGACACTCACATACACAGTGAGGCTAACACACACACTGACACTCACATACACAGTGAGACTAACACACACACTGACACTCATGCACAGTGACACGAACACACACACTGACACTCACACACAGTGAGACTAACACACACACTGACACTTATGCACAGTGATACTAACGCACACACTGACACTTATGCACAGTGACACTAACGCACACACTGACACTCACACACACAGTGACACTAACACACACACTGATACTCACAAACACAGTGAGGCTAACACACACACTGACACACATACACAGTGAGACTAATACACACACATACACAGTGAAACTAACACACACTGACATTCACATACACAGTGACACTAACACACACTGACACTCACATACACAGACACTAACACACACTGACACTCACATAAACCGTGAGACTAATACACACACTTACACTCACATACACAGTGACACGAACACACACACTGACACTCACACACAGTGAGACTAACACACACACTGACACTTATGCACAGTGATTCTAACGCACACACTGACACTCACACACACAGTGGCACTAACACACATACTGACACTCACAAACACAGTGAGGCTAACACACACACTGACGCACATACACAGTGAGACTAATGCACACACTGACACACACATACACAGTGACACGCACACACACCCTAACACTCACATACACAGTGAGACTAACACACACA
>NW_025170808.1:0-1787 GCF_004010195.1 Chiloscyllium plagiosum | reverse complement strand
AAAGAAATGAGCAGGTATAACCCAAATCCAACACCAGCAGCAAGGCACATCCTATATGAACTTGTATGACTAATGGCAAAAGAGCAGGAAAATTCTCACATCCCAGAGATAAGTGAACAAGGCCGAGAGATGACACCCGTCCTGCAAACTCAATCGTAATGTGCATACGAGGAAACAAAATGATGTGTTCAGCTTGTGTGCTGCAGGATACTATCCCTTACATGACAATCAATGAAATCATTTTCTGTCAGACAGGGCTAAATGATTCAACAAAGAAAGGATCAACGAGGCGTTGAACTTTATTCATCATATTATTGACATTGATACAGGAGCAGATTAGATGCCTATGGTAAGGAACTCATCCCCACTCTCGAAAATGAGATGGCACTATCTCGAAAGCAGGCGTCTAAAATATAATGAGATACTCTCAGATTTGCGCTGATTGGTGCTGCCCGGGCAATACGTGGGATTCACAACCGCTGCAGTAGGAATGTAACTGCAAAACATTTTTTAAATCAACTTAAATATTCGCGTCAGAGCCAGATTCTGCCCAGAGCCACATACATTTAGGTAGTCTAGTTAAACATTCTGCTCCCGATAAAGCAGTTATTCATCTAGCACTGGAAACCCTTCACATGAATATGGCCTTTCGTATTGCCTTCACATCTTCAGATTACTGAAGGGGCGGTGGGTTGGGGGGAGCTAATACATAGAGTGATTCATTACAATCTTACTTACATAGGGTTGAATAATGATATCTGGGAATTGTTTGACATTGAGAAGTGTGCACAATTGGGAGGAAGTGATTCACTAAGCATTAATTCCAAACAGTAAAGCGTGCTGAGCAGAGAGATTGATGCAGGATTCCGATTCCACCACACGAACCCACCCCGAAGTACCACATGCTGGTGAGTTGCAGAAAGAGGAATTTTCAGCAGTTGCACAATTGTTGGAGAAATGGTCAAAAGTGAAAACGGTCTTGGAGTGCTTTTGCTTTTTGTGCATTGACTCTTATCCTTGGGTGTGCATGGTCTCTGCAATATTAAAATACAAACCGGAATGCAGAGATAGGCATACCGAATAGGAATCTACAAACACAGGAAAGATAATAGAAATGTACTTGTTTCTGAATGAATGTAGTATCAAGTGTCCTTGTAGAAACTTCTTTTAACTCAGAGATCCCATGCTGATGCTATGAGGAGGTATCTTCAAACAACACCATTGATATATGCAGCTGTTTCCGTGAGGATCCATTTCCCACGAATATAACACAGAATCTGCTTCTATACGCCGTCATTTCGACATCTTCTCATTCTCGTCTATTTCCTTTTATTGCACTCCATAGCCATGTACAAGTTTTAATATCCTTGAAACCTGTGTCACCATCAGCTTTCATTACTATTTGTCATTGGGTTATTTCAGATAACATTAAGCCATTTCTGAGAAAACTGAAAGAAATCTTGCTTCATAGTCTTTTTAAAAGCTATGCTCGAAATTGTCAGTCATGGAACGAGTGAAGAAAATCTTGTACTATTTCTCACATCCTCTGCTGTTTCTCTAAGCAATTCTCATCAATAAAGGGCTAAAATAAACGAGAAACTATGCTCAAATTACACATTGTCCTTCTTCTATAATACTGAGACTAAATGTAAATTTAACCAGCTGTATTACAGTCCTTATCTCTGACCAATGATTGCCCTCACTATCTGGAATGTTGCCATTTACAGATTAGAAAACGATGCAGGCAAATGAAGTGTGATGATCTTGGACAGTTCCTTAGGAAACGA
>NW_025170807.1:0-1787 GCF_004010195.1 Chiloscyllium plagiosum | reverse complement strand
ACATAAATTTAAGGTGAAGGGTGGAAGGTATAGTGGAGATGTCAGGGGTTGGTTCTTTACCCGGAGAGTGGTGGGGGCATGGAATGCGCTGCCTGTGGGAGTGGTAGAGTCAGAATCATTGGTGAACTTTAAGTGGCAATTGAATAGGTACATGGATGGGTGCTTAAGCTAGGACAAATGTTCGGCACAACATCGTGGGCCGAAGGGCCTGTTCTGTGCTGTATTGTTCTATGTGCTATGTTCTATAACAGACTGAAATTGTTAGAAAGGATATGTCAATATACAATAACTGGCCACTTAGAAACACATTTAATAAAAGAGAATTTGTTTTTGAGCCTCTTAGATTTAATTTATTGGTGTGTATATAAATGGCAGAATTGCAAGGGTGTAGGAGTGGTGTAGTGGTATTGGGGATATGGTGTATTTGAATTATCAGAAGCCTTTCACAAGTTTCAATAAGGGCTAAAGAGTGACTTGGTAGAGAATAGGGCCCCTTAAAGATCAATAACGTCACCCATGTGTGGAACCAGAGGAGAGATATTAGACAAAATAGTCTTGTCAGTATTTACTGTGGCGAAAGACATGGAAGCTCGGGAACTTGGAAATAAATAGAGATGTCTTGTGAAGAATCCTCACCAGAGAAGAGCAAGTGCTGGAATATTAAAACAAATAAAGGTAGATCAATCCTCAGTAGCTCATTAGGTCTATCCTAGAACATTGTGGGAAGCTAGGGAAGAGATTGCTATCTCCCTAACAGAGATATGTATATTATGAACAGACACAGTGAGATGTTGGAAGACTGGAGGGCGGCTAATGCTGTTCCATCGCTTAAGGACTGCAGGGAAAACCCAGGAAATTACAGCCCAGTGAGCCCAGTGATGGGGAAGTTGTTGGAGGAGATTCTGAGAGAAAGGAGCTCCTTACATTTACAAAGGCAAGAGCTGATTCGAGATGGTCAGAATGGCTTTGTGAGTGGAAAACCATTTTTCACAAACTGGAAAGACTCTTCGAGGAGGTGGCCAAAGATAGATGAAGGCAGAGCAGTCAGCGTTGTCCACATGGACTTTAGCATCTAGTCAAGAGGAAGAAGGAAGCTTACTTCAGGTTGAAGAAGCAAGGATCAGACAGGGCTCCAGAGAGTTACATTGGGTGGCACGGTGTCTCAGTGGTTAGCACTGATTCCTCATAGCATCACGGACTCCATTTCGATTACAGCCTCAGGCGACTGTCTGTGGGGAGTTTGCGCATTCTCCTCGTGTCTGCATGGTTTTCCTCCAGGTGCTCCAGTTTCTCCAAAGATGTGCAGATTAGGTGACTTAGCCATGCTAAAGTAACCATAGTGTTCACGGATGTGTATGTTTGGCGCATTAGTCAGGGCAAATGGAGAGTAATAGGGCGGGGGAATGGGGCTGGGTTGAATACTGTTTGGAGGGTTGGTATGGAGGTGTTGTGCCAAATGGCCTGATTCCACACTGTAGGAATTCTCTGAAGGTACCAGGAAGGAAGCGTGGAATGTACTTAGGGCAACTAGAAGGAGGCATGATAAAGCATTGTTGGGAAGGATTAAGGAAAACCCGTAAGGCAATCTCCATTTATGTGAGGAACAAGAGGATGGCCAGAGTGGGGGTTGGGCCGGTCAGGGGTAGTGGAGGGAACTTGTGCCTGAAGTCACAGGAGGTAGGGAATTTCCTTAATGCATTCTGTGCTTCAGTATTCACTACTGAGAGGGGCCTTGTCATTTGTGAGGACAGCGGAAAAAGGACTGATATATGTGAACAGGTTGATGT
>NW_025170806.1:0-1787 GCF_004010195.1 Chiloscyllium plagiosum | reverse complement strand
AATGTCTCGACCTTAACGCTTTCAATCAATGAATCAAACAGCATACATTCAATAATTGAATTTAACTTCAATCATTAATTCAATGAATCAGATGTTATTCATTAATTCTCTGCAACAAACTTAACTCATTTTTCGTGCATTCAACTGCATTAATTCATACAATGAAACAAATTGTATGCGTTTGTTGAATGAAACTGAGTGCACGTGCTAATCCAATACCGTAGAGCATTTCCCATTCATTCTGTGAAACAAACTGCAAAGATTAATTCAATGAAACAGACTGCACGTGTTAATTCAATAACAAGAGCTTCTCTCACTTATTCAAAATCTCGAGCTTTACTCTTTCCTTCATTGAAACAAACTGCATGCATTCAGTCATTGAAACAAACTTCTACCATTGATTCAAAGAAGCAAACTGCACACATTCTTCCAATTAAACCTTTCTGCCCGTGTTTATTCAATGAGTAGACCTTCTCTCATTCAGTCAATGTCTCGAGATTTCAATCAGTGAAACAAACTTCATTCATTCAAACATTGTGTCAAACATCAATCATTGATTAAGTGAATCAGATGATAATCGCTGATTCTTTGAAACAATCTTAACTCATTTGTTTAGTGACTCCAACTGCATTCATTCATACAGTCAAACAAACTGCATGCATTCATACAAAGAAACCTATTGCACGTTGTAATTCAATGATTGAGATTCTCTCATTTAGTCAATGTCTCGAACATAAAGCTGTATTTCAATGAACCAAATGAATACGTTTAATCATTGAATTAAACTTCAATCATTAATTCAATGAATCAGACGTTAATCGTTGATTCTCTGAAACAAACTTAATTCATTTTCCGTGCATCCAACTGCATACAATGAAACAAACTGCATTTGTTCGTTCAACGAAACAAAGTACACGTGGAGCATTTTCCCATCCTCCTGTGAAACAAACTGCAAAGATTAATTCAATGAAACAGTCAATGAATCAATATTCTATCTTTCAATCAATGTGACAAACTGCACACATTTACTCAAAGAAATTGGCTGCACGCGTTAGTTCAATGAGTAGAGCCTCTCTCAATCAGTCATAGACTCGAGCATACATTCACTATAACCAAATGCATTCATTCAAATATCATGTCAAACATTGATTCAGTGAATCAGATGTTAATTGCTGATTCTTTGAAACAAACATAACTCATTTGGTTTTTCAATCCAACTGCATTCATTCGTACATTCATACAAGCTGCATGCATTCATTCAATGAAACAGAGTGCAGGTGGTAATGCAATGAGTTGAGCCTCTCTCATTCAGTCAATGTCTCGACCTTAACGCTTTCAATCAATGAAATAAACAGCATACATTCAATAATTGAATTTAACTTCAATCATTAATTCAATGAATCAGATGTTATTCATTAATTCTCTGCAACAAACTTTACTCATTTTTTTCGTGCATTCAACTGCATTAATTCATACAATGAAACAAATTGCATGCGTTTGTTGAATGAAACAGAGTGCATGTGCTAATCCAATACCGTAGAGCATTTCCCATTCATTCTGTGAAACAAACTGCACAGATTAATTCAATGAAACAGACTGCACGTGTTAATTCAATAAATAGAGCTTCTCTCACTTATTCAAAATCTCGAGCTTTACGCTTTCCTTCATTGAAACAAACTGCATGCATTCAGTCATTGAATCAAAATTCTATCATTCATTCAAATAAACGTCCTGCCCGTGTTTATTCCATGAGAAGAGCTTCTCACTTTCAGTCAATGTCTCGAGCT
>NW_025170805.1:0-1787 GCF_004010195.1 Chiloscyllium plagiosum | reverse complement strand
ATGGTTGCAGAAACACTTCCTTCGTTTATATTGAATTCCTTGGAGGATACATTTTATATAACTAATTATTCCCAACTTCCCGGTAATATCAACTTAGAACCAGTATGAGGTCAAGAGCTAAATGTTCACATTCTGGACAAAAGAAATTTACTATCTTTTGGATTCATTCTTCCGATTTCTGGTACATGGGATAACAGTTACGAGATTGAAAAGCCTGGTCTCAAAGTAAAGGGGTGGCCCAGATGATCACACAGAAGAGGGGATGGATGAGGTCAAGAAAAGGCATTGATCAGTGTGCGGAGGACTGGCAAAAGTGAACATTAGTGGAAGATTGTGAACGAATAAATTGCAAAAATCATTCTTATCGAACAATAAAGTTTTGGTTTGATTTGGAGAAAGTCAATGATATTAAAACAAAAGAAATATATTTAAAATTTGACTTAGTGCTGATTCAGTGTTCTGTGATGTCGGAATGGATCGAGATCTACAAAAGTACATCACAGAACAGGCCGTTTGGCCTACGATTTTTTGCCGAGGATTAATCCTAATATAAAATAAAATTACACAACCTACGCACACATCAATTCACTGCTATCCATGTGCATGTCCAGCAGTCGCTTAAATGTCCCTAATGACTCTGCTTCCACCACCACAGTTGGCAACACATTCCATGTATTCACAACTCTCTGCACAAAGAACCTTCCCCTCGATACCTTAGTCCTAATATCTTAGAACAATCATACTACATGCCAGTCAACCGTGACCTGGGGAAAACTCTCTGGCTATTGACTCAATCCATGCTTCTCATTACCTTGTATACATTGATCAGGTCACCTCTTTTCCTCCTTCTGTCCAGAGAAAAAATCCGAGGTTAGTTAACCTCTCTTCATAAGGCAAGCCCTCCAGTCCAGGTAGATTCCTGGTAAACCTTCTTTGCATCCTCTCCAAAGCCTCTGTATCTTTCCTATAGTAGGGTGACCAGAACTGGTCACGATATTACAAGTGTGGTCACGCCAGGGAATTGCAAACCCGTAGCAAATCCACGTGGCTCTTAAACTCGATCCCCCTGCTATTGAAATGCAAAACAGTATGTGATTTCTAAACAACCGTATCAATTGCGTGGCAACTTTGAGGGATCTCTGTACTTGCATACGCAGATCCCTCTGCAGCCTGCAATAGCCTTCGATAATATCAACGGCACCTCTAACCTTTGTGGAATCGGTTAATTTACCAACCCACGCCTCACTCTCCTCATCCAAGTCATTTAGAAAAACACAAACGCCTTAACAGAGCCCTGCGGGACCCCACTCAAATCTGACCTCCAGGCAGAATACATTACATCCACAACCATTCTCTGCATTCTGTCAACCGACCAATTCTGAATTCAGACAACCACATCTTTCTGGATCCCATACATCCTGAATTTTTGAATGAGCCTACCATGGGGAACCTATCAATTTCCTTGATGAAATCCAGATACACCACATGCACCCCTCGACCTTCATTGACCAGTCTTGTCACCTCAAATAACTCAATACGTTGTGAGGCATGACCTGCTCCTCACAATGCCATGTTGACTGTCTTTAATCACGCTCTGCTTTTCCATATGTTCATAAATCCTAGCCCTCAGAATTCTTTCCAGAATATTGCTGACCACAGACGTAAGACTGACTGGTATGTAATTGACAGGGATTTCCCTACTCTCCTTCTTGAATAAACGAACAATAACCCCCTCTCTCCAATCCTCTGATACTACTCCCGTTGAGATTGAGGAGACAAAGATTATT
>NW_025170804.1:0-1787 GCF_004010195.1 Chiloscyllium plagiosum | reverse complement strand
AACACGCCCCAGCGCCCTACCATTTAATGTGTACATTCTGCTCTGGCTTGTCGAACAAAATTCATTTATCTGCATGAAGCACCATCTGCCAATCCATGGCCCACTGGCTCAGTTGATCGAAATCTCATTGTTCTCTAAGATAACCTTCTTCACTGTCCACTGTAAAATCAATTTTGGGGATTTTGTCTACAAAATTACTTTCCATGGTTCCTATATTCGAATCCAAATCATTTATAAAAACAATGAACAACAGCAGCCTGGTCCTTGTGGCACACCACTGCTCACAGATCTCCAATTGGATCAAGAAATCTTTCCCAGCATATTCTCTTTCATACTATCAAGCCAATGTTGTATCTAGTTGGCTAACTCTCCCGGATCCCCTGTGATCCAACCTTATTAACCCGGCTACCGTGTGGAACGTTGTTGGACCTCACTTAAGGTCATCGTAGACAACATCTGCTGCTGTACCTTCATCTAGCTTCCCGAACATCTATTCAAAAACATCAAATTCGTTTGTGAGACACGTTTTCCAGACACAAAGCCGTGCACACTATACCTAACCAGTCCTTGCCTTTACAAATGCATTTACATCCTGTCTGTCAGAATCTCCTACAAACACGTACCCACCCTTGACATCAGACTCGCCGGTCTGTAGTTCCCTGGTTTTTCCTTGCAGGCTTGTTAAAAGTAATGTAACGACATTAGCTGTCTTCCCGTTCTCCAGCACCTCACCGGTGGCTGTCAATGATATGAATAAGAAAGACAAGAGAACTGCAGATTTTGCAAATCCAGAAACAAAGACAGAACGTGCTGAAAAAGCTTAGCAGGTCTGGCATCATCGATGCAGAGAAATCAGATATAATGTGTTACCACATGGGATAAACACCATCCCTGCCATGCTAATTTAAATCTGCAATACAG
Source organism: Chiloscyllium plagiosum (assembly GCF_004010195.1). Lineage (NCBI taxonomy): Eukaryota > Metazoa > Chordata > Chondrichthyes > Orectolobiformes > Hemiscylliidae > Chiloscyllium > Chiloscyllium plagiosum. The sequence continues at coordinate 866 of NW_025170804.1, read as the reverse complement.
AAAATCCGTAACCTGTGCTGTAATCTGCTAAACTTCGAGAGGCCAAGTAATATCCTAAAGGAAGTAAAAATTAACAATTTTATTATTTTAAAGTCTAACAGTGAATAATTAACTAACAACTATTTGCAACTTCTTTCTCTGACCTTCTACTTGCTCTTCCACAATACTGGTCCAGTTAAAACGCCCCAATTAAGATTTACCAAAGTATTCAAATTTCAGAACTGACACATCCTCTCTTTGAGTCTTCCTCTGTCTTCTCTTCTCCTTAGTGTTTCTGTTTAACAGCTCATTGATAAATAAAAGTGAATTTAAGAGAGCTATTCTCCAGGCAGTCTGCAGATGTTGGTCGCTTGGCAGCTCTTCTGCAACTGTTCATTTTTTTTTCGACTTTATACCCCCAAAGTATTGGGTCGCTTCATCTTTTTTTAATATCGTCAAAATGCCAAATTCAAAGTCGATTGGCGTTTAATATCTTGGAGCATAATGTAAACTGATTGGTGGAATTTGAATTTTTTGTCTTGTAAGAACCCAGGTACTGTCAGCTGCTGTTCCAAACGTTACATTATAAATTTTCCACAATTCGCTGTGCTTGCTAAATCCTTCAACGCTATTAAAGTACAGTACCCTTTACACGTTCATAATACCTTCCCTTTCAAAAAAGAAGAACCATCATAATTAAAACATGGTTTCCTTTTTTCTTTTCTTTAAACACGTTACCACAACATACAGATAACTTAAATCTAAGTTCACTTTAACTGCTTCCCATATGCCAATATATAACATTGGATAACTGCAAATCTCATCTCAATATTATCACTTTAGTCCATGATAAAGTATCTGCGATTACATTCTGACAACACGCTACA
>NW_025170803.1:0-1787 GCF_004010195.1 Chiloscyllium plagiosum | reverse complement strand
ACCAGAGAAAGCGAAAAGAAATTCTGCATTTGTCAGCCCAAAAGAGCTACATCAGTTCAAAATCCCTTTCATCCCTTTGGAATAAAGAGTGCCCCACTGACATACCAACAAATCATGAACAGAGATTTCACTGTTTTAACTAAATCTGCTGTCTTTCTGATGATGTCGTGATTTTAATTGAGCCCTGGAATGATCACTTGGTACAGTTAGCAGAACTCATTGAACAATTAAGAGATGTAAAACTTGTGTTAAGCTTGAAGAAAGCAGAATTCACGAAGGCAGAGTTGGCGTTCTTGGGGCATAACATTGGTCTTGGAAGTTTGACCAAAAGACGTAAGCTCTCGAGGAATTTTCAAGACCAATCTCAAAGAAACTGATGTTTCGATTTTTGTGATTGAGCAGATTCTACCGGAGGTTTCCTCTGAAACCTCAGTAGCGCAGCTGTTACCAGATGTTCTGATGAAGAACGCAGAATTTCGGTGGTCAGAACAATGCTTGGAGGCATTTAACAACTTAAAAGCAGTATTAACATCTGCACCAGTTTTAGCTACACCAAACTTGTTGAAAGGCTTCAAAGTTGGAGGTAATTCTAGTGATGTAGGAGTTGGAATTGTACTGCCTCAGGAAGATAGTGATGCAATTGACCTACCAGTTGGTTAGTTTTCAAGGAAACTCAACACCCACCAAATAAACTGGTCTCGGATTGAAAAAAAGAGTTATTGAGTTTGGTATTGCCCTTACAACGTTATAGTGGTTACGTTAGGAACTATGTGCCAGAACACGCATCAGAATCCTCTCATATACTTGGAGCAATTTAATGGCAAGAATGTGAGACTATTTATTTCGAGTCTTATGTCACCGACTTTTTTTTATATAAATATTTTTATTAGAAATTTAACATTTTTAGAAGTTTACAAAAATAAACAAAACTCTCAAATATAAACATTGATATACAATAACCAAAATTTAACAAGAGAAAAAAACTAAACGAAAAAAAAATAACCCAAAACTCAACTATCCAATAATCAAACCTACAACTAACCAGAGTGTTTTTTTAATCTCTTACATTCTCGGAAAGTGTTAACATCAGATGTAATAAAACCCGTATTCGTGTGGGATTCCTCTCCGAAGGGGCCCCGGACCAGCCAGGTTTGTAATCTCAATTAAATAAAAGCCCTTGTTAGGATAGCCGGAATATTTGTATTTATATAATTCAAGAAGGGCTGCCATATTTTATAAAATAATTCGGTCTTTCGGTGCACCATATTTGTAAGGAAGTCAAGTGGAATACATTCCATAATTAATCTGTGCCAATTTGAAAGTCCAGGGGGGCGCTCAGCCACCCAGTTCACCAAAATATTTTTCCTTGCACAGAAAGAAAGAATAGAAAATAGTCTCTTCCCGTACATTTCCAGGGAGGGAAAGTTCGAAAAGCCCAAAAGGGTCCACTTTAATTTCCGTTCCGAAAATTTCTGTCAGAGTACTTGCTACTTTAGTCCAATATCTACGGATCTTAAGACAGGTCCATAGGCATTGTACAAGAGTGCCCACCTCTATTTTTGCATTTGGGACACATTGGAGATGCTCCTGCCTTAAATTTTGCCAGTCGAACCGGTGCTACATGGGCCCTATGAAGTATCTTCAGCTGGATAGCCTGCGTTCTGTTACAGATAGTAATTCTTCTAGCGTTCTCCCAAATAGCATTCCACGTTTCTATCGAGATTTCTAGTTCCAAATCCTGATCCCATGTTTTAAGCAGATTATCCATATCTCCCGATGCTTCATCA
>NW_025170802.1:0-1787 GCF_004010195.1 Chiloscyllium plagiosum | reverse complement strand
CTGAATCCAGAACTTTCCAACAAGCCCCAAGATGTCGCTTGGCAGGTGCAGGGGCACAGAGGCTGTCACACATCTCCTCCTGAAACGTGTCTTTGCAAAGTAACTCTGGAGAAAGATGCAGTGGTTTTTGTCGAGGTTCGTTGCGAGCAGCTCAGTGATGTGGGACTCTGTGCTCCCCAGAACACACACCGAGACAAACACCTGGACGACCATCAATTCAGTTACAGACGCTCTTTGGTCTGCCCGAACCTTGTTGGTCTTCCAGAGGAAGGAGTTGACCCTGACCGAGTGTTGCAGACTGGCACATTCCAAGCTCCAGGACTACATGCCGAGGGATGCATTAACACCTGGGGCAGCTGCTGCCAAGGTGCTGTGGGGAAAGACCACTATCTGAGCTCTTTCTGCTGAAGGGAAATGGGGGTCTGTCCAGTTATTGGACCCTCCCAGTGTCTCAAACATATGTAAATAAACTCTTGTATGTGTAAGAGAGGTCTTTGGTTTGTTGGATAGAGTCAACTTTTGTTCGTTTACTTGACATGCTACTGCACAAAACCAAACTGCGTTTGTGACCGTTTATTGGTGCGAAAAGATTTTCTTATGAATAAAGCGTATTTTTAAATTAATAAAAGAAAAATCATTGAGTAATATATCTGTCTTCGAAAGTTGCTGAATTGTTTTTCTGCATCATTCTCCAACTCCCACTGCCTGAGGACACGCTCAGTCTTACAACATCATTCCAATTAATTACCGATGGAACAAACAGCTTCAGACCTGCCCATACCTGTGACAGGAACTGTTTCACTGCTGTGAACTCCCAGGACTTTTACAAACTGAGACATCCTCTGGATGGGAGTGGAACAAAGATTGGGCTAGATTTATGAAAGCCATTTTACTCATCGTGACTCTGATGGCTCTGTACACCATCAAATTAGTCCCGTACCTCACCCCCTTCTTTTTCCCCTGACCCTGAAAACCTTTTCCCTGTAAACACCTTCTCAATTCCCAATACCAGCTCACGGTGGAACTGAGGAATGTGAAGCAATAAATTAGATAGCTATTAGGCTGATGTGATCTGGATCATTGACAATAAAATAAAGATCTGGGGAGTTAGGAGACATGAAACTATCAGAACCTGCTGAAGAAACTCAATAGGTCTCGTACGGATTACAGAGAGAGACAGAGTTAGCGTTTCGGGTCTAGTGACCCTTTTTCCATGATGACCATCTCAAGTCATACTGGGGAAGTTGACACCCCCTACTATAATTAACCACATTGGTGATTTCATGCTAATTATGCTCACAATGTTACTAAATGCATAAATCACACACGTTTTATCACAGGCTCCAGGGTCGAGACCAAGAGAAATAGTGAGTCTGGCTTTGTACAAACAATGATGATTCAATGTCCATCTACAACTGAGTTCCAATGGGAACTACCTATTCCCACAGCCGTGACCTCTCACAAACTATTCAGGAGAGAGCAGCACCTAATCCCCACCCACTCACTGCATTCACAGCCAGCGGGTTGTGTTCATGTTTTGACAGAGATATACCCAGTACATCTGACAGGGGGTGGGGGGTTTAAAAACCAGCCCCTACCTCCAACCTCATTGTTTTCCTCAATCTTTACTCCGAAGCTGTGGGTGATGGATAACCACAGTAGGACAGGAAGAGGAACAACACAGGGATACAGATAAACCAGACTGTGGGAGGTCAGTGCTGAGGGAGTGCCACCCTCTCAGTGCTGAGGGAATCTTGCACTCTTGGAGGGTGAGTATTGAGGGGGCA
>NW_025170801.1:0-1787 GCF_004010195.1 Chiloscyllium plagiosum | reverse complement strand
ATTTAAGAGACTGCTGGACATGCATATGGTCACAAAGATTTGAGGGTGCATACATGAGGATCAGTGGTCGGCACAACATCGTGGGCTGAAGGGCCTGTTCTGTGCTATACTGTTCTATTTTCTATGTTTCATGATATTTGCCATCATGACAAATTTCCTCAGCTGACTGAGGAAGAAAAGACATTGTTGGGCCTTTGTAACCAGTGCGTCCACATGAAGAGTCCAAGAAAGCTTGTTGTGGATGACCACTCCCAGGAGCTTGACACTCTCCACTCTTTCCACCTCTCTTAATGTGTGTAGGGGGGCAGGAGTATCATCCTGCTGAAAGTTAATAATGAGTTCCTTGGTCTTGCCAGCATTGAGAGCTAGCAATATGACTTCCAGAGACCAAGAAAGAAAATAATGATTCATACAGGAACCAAATATCTAAAAATTGCAGCGCAAAAGGCAGCCATTTGGTCCATCATTCCTATGCCAGCATTTTGAAAGAGCAGTCACATTAATACCACATTTCCACCTTTTGTCCTGAAACCAATAATTACCTCATCTTCAAATTCTTGTCCACCTCCCTTTTAAATACAGTTACTGCATCAACAAAATCACCTTAAGTACAATACTCTAGATCCCACCAATGTGAGTGAAAACCCTCTTTTCAAATTTCTTTTATTTGGGTTTGTTTTTAACTTGTGGTGAAATCTATTGACCAATTCACCAGCAGAACTAATTTTTCTCTCCTTAATCTATCAAAACCCCTGATCATCTTGACAACTTATCTTGCTCAATGCTTATATTTCACCGTTTATGTATAAAGCCAGATGTAGTTGTTCACTTTACAAAGAATGCCCTCAGGTTGATATCTCAACATTCTTCCAACTCCATCTGACTTTCCCAATAGTGAATTGGGATAAATTTGCCCGTGTGACTAAAAAGTCATTAGGAAGCAATTAAAATAATATTGGGCACAGCTTCCCTGGTTCCCAACAGCAGCTTTGCCTCATAATTAGACTTTAATTGAGGAGGCTTGACCTGCTGGCCTAGGTGGACAGCACTTATGCTGCTCACTAAACTTGACTACCAGATTTATCCAAAGCCCAAGTCACTGATGGTAATCAGATTGAATCTTGAGGAACTGGTGCTTCCTTACCTCCATCCCTGCTCCTTCCTGCCCCCTCTCCAGGTTAAACTGCCAACTAACTGATGTTCTTCCTCTGACTCGGCAGAAATGTGGCACCAAGCTGGTTTCAATAATAGAAAATACAGGGGAAGGATTCAGGAAAAGTTATGCTTTTTGTCACAAGCCTGTTGATTTCATTAATGCTATTACAATTAACGACTAACTGAAATTTGCATAACGTTCTCAGGCTTTTGTGTATTGTTAATTCTTAATCCACATATGAAATCAGTGTTCTTGAAAAAGATACAAATTGCTTGACTATAGCACTGAACTACTTCCACAATAGTGGAAATTGGATTCAGTGCGCTAATTGTTTTAGAAGTGGATGAAGAGCAACAGAGGCTGCTCAGTTGTAAACGGACAGAGACTTTATAGCTAAGTTCTGAATGGTACTCAGTACATCAGGTAGTTGAGAATGATTGAGGAATGAAGAAACAAGAAGTTTAGGACAGAGCTGATCTCCCTCCTCAATGAGCACCTCCAGATGTAACCTGTATAACAATGCTCATCTATTTGTTCAGCCTCTCCTTGTAGCTCAGATCCTCCAACCCTGACAACATCCTTGTAAATCTTTTCTAAATCCTTTCAAGTTTCACAACATTTTTCCAATAGG
>NW_025170800.1:0-1787 GCF_004010195.1 Chiloscyllium plagiosum | reverse complement strand
CAGAAAACAAATGAAGTTCACCCCACCCCACCACTCCCTCCCATAATGTGCTCATCAGACACTCTTGGGACAGGGACAGAACTGTGTGAAACACAGAGCAAGGCCCACTCTGTTCTTTCGAAACAACAATTTCTTACTCAGTGGAAAAAAATAAACAAACACAAAATGGCTCTCCCATGACTCCATCCCCAACAACCTCTTTTGGGCAGGGACCACAAGTGGCCAGAACAAAAACATAGCTGGGAGGGAGAAAGAACCCTTCTGCTGAGCTAAATTGTCAAATGATTCCTGACATTGTTCTGCCCACCAATATTTTTTGTCCATCTTCAGTAAATCTGTTCGCAGTGCCACCCGGCTGCTGAAGGTTGGAACAAACTTCCAGTAGAATCTGCTTCATTCCAAAAACTGAAGCACCTCTTTCTTGGAGAATGGTCGTGGAAATTCCTCGTTGACCTTCATCTTCTAGGGTGGCACGGTGGCACAGTGGTTAACACTGCTGCCTGACAGCGCCAGAGACCCGGGTTCAATTCCCGCCTCAGGTGACTGTCTGCGTGGAGTTTGCACATTCTCCCCGTGTCTGCGTGGGTTTCCTCCAGGTGCTCCAGTTTCCTCCCACAGTCCAAAATGTGCAGGTTAGGTAAATTGGACATGCTCAATTGCCCATAGTGTTAGGTGAAGGGGTAAATGTAGGGGAGTGGGTCTGGGTGGGTTGCTCTTCGGAGGGTCAGTGTGGACTTGTTGTGCCGTAGGGCCTGGTTCCACACTGTAAGTAGTCTAATCTTCACACTCTTTGGGGTTATTCATCCATGACTGATGTTATGTCCCAAGAACATCACTTCTGCCTTCACGAATTCTGTTTTCTTTCACATTATTACCAGTTCTGCATCTCATAATTGTGCGATGATCTCTGCCAACTGTACTATGTGAGCTTTCCATGACTCGCTAAAGATCACTACATCATCCAAATAATCTGCACAGCTTGTTAATACAGCCACTATTCTGTTTATCAGTCCTTGGAAAGAGCCTGGTGTATTATTCATTCCAAAAGGCATCACTTTGAGGGGATATAGCCAAGTTGTGGTTGCAAACGCAGTAACTTCTTTCACTTTCTCTGATAAAGGTACCTGCCAGTTATCACACAGTATGTTCAACATTGTGATGTACCTGGCTTGTTCAACTTTCTCCACACAGTCCTCCGATCTTGGTATTGGGTATGAGGCTGATTTTGTTATGGTGTTGACCTTCCGATAAGCCACACAAAATCGTTGAGTCCTGTCAGGTTTTGGAACTAACATGATCGGTGAACTCCATTCACTCTGACTCAGTTCAATGATATCTTCATTGACCATTGCCTTCACTTTCGTCTGATCGTATGTGGCTTTGAAAGGATTAAATCTGTAGGGGTGATGTTTTATCGGAACAGCATTCCCTACGTCTACCTCATGCACAATAGCATTAGTCCTCCCCATCTTATCCCTACATATGTCCTCATATTGCTGCAACAGACCTTTCAACTGGGTTCTTTGTTCCTGAAACAGGTACTTCACTAACCTATCCCAGTCCTTAAGGACTCCCTCCTTATTTAACATATTTTGAGGCACATCATACTCCACGACATATGGATTTGATTCCTCTCTGCAGGGTAGTCACTAACACCTGTTTCTCCAGTTCCCTGTGTCGATTATAATAAGGTTCCAACATATTCACAGGACATACACGACAGAGTTTTTCCTATCTGGCATCTTTCCCAGATCGTGTACATGAATAAAGTTTTTCTCAATTTGAAA
>NW_025170799.1:0-1787 GCF_004010195.1 Chiloscyllium plagiosum | reverse complement strand
TGTTGCTTCTTTAGAAAACATCACTTGAGTTTGAAGAGTGAATGTTTGTTGCATTTACATTTTGACAGTTGTGAAGACTTGATATGATCAACTGCACACGAACAGTTAGTTTGTCGACTGACATAATTGATGTCAGACAGTGTAAGATTGGTATTGTGCGGGTGTTTAACAGAGAGAGCTGGATTGTCCTGTGTGATGGTCTTGAGATCCTCTCCTGGCTGTAATCGATTCCCGCTGAAATAAACTGCTGTTCCTGCTGAATTGCCCAGGCCTTCAGAGTCTTCTTGCTTAAGAGACAGCGGTCACTCCTACAGCAGTAATATCTGGATTACTCCCAGTGCCGTGTCCCAGTGGGAGTAGGAACAGGAGGGTAGAGCAGATCAATGTGCTGCTGAGGAGCTGATATTGGGGAGAAGGATTCACATTTTGAATCATTGGTAGAAGAGACCTGTATAAGAAGGAACAGTTGCACCTGAATTGCAAGGGGACTGATAGACTGATGGGGAGATTTGCTCGAGCTGCTTGGGTTGGGGGTGGAGGGGTTTGGAATTGATACCCAGGGAGATAGTGGGGAAAGAGATCAGTCTGAGACTGGTATAGTTGGGAAGACGAGCTTGTCAATTACACCAGGGCAGGCAGGAACAGAGCAGAGAACGAGGTAGGACTGAGAAATTAAACTGCATTTATTTCAATGCAAGTGGCCTAATAGGTAAGGCATTACAAATCAGGGCATCGTTAGGAACATGGGACTAGGATATCATTGCAATTCCAGAGACGTGGCTCAGGGATGGACAGGACTGGCAGCTTAATGTTCCAGGATAATAGATGATAGAGAAAGGATTGAAAGGGGGTAAGAGAGGAGAGGGAGAAGAGTTTTTTGATTAGGGATAATATTACGGCTGTACTTAAGGTGATTATCCCTTTCTTATTTCTCAGTTCCACTCAAATTGCTTCTTTTTTATTCATTTATGGGACATGGGTGTCTCTGGCCGGCCAGCACTGACAGCCCATCCCTATTTGTCCTTGAGAAGGTGGTGGTGAGCTGCCTTCCTGAATCATTGCAGTCCACTTGCCATGGGTTGACCCATAATGCTGGTAGGGAGGGAATAATTTCCCTGGATGTCCTCACAGGAATAATCACTTTAATAGGATTCTATTGTCGACTCCCAAAAGTCAGTGGGAAATTGAGAGGCAAATTTGTTTGGAGATCTCAGTTATCTGGAAGAATGACAGCATGGTAACGGTCGGGGATTTTAACTTTCCAAAGCACAGACTGGGACTGCCATAGTGTTAATGTCTTGGTTAGAGAGGAATTGGCTAAGTGCCTACAAGGAAATGTTCTGATTCAGTATGTGGATGTACTTACTAAAGAAGGAGCAAAACTTGACCTACTCTTGGGAAATAAAGCAGGGCAGGTGACTGAGATATCAGTGGGGGAGCACTTTGGGGCCAGTGACCATAATCCTATTAGATTTAAAACAATGATGGAAAAAGACAGAGTGAATCTAAAAGTTACAGATTTGAATTAAGAGGAAGGCCAATTTTGATGATATTAGGCAAGAACTTTCAAAAGTTGATTAGAGATGGGTAGTTTTCAGGACAATGCCATACAACACTGTCACAGTGAATGCTGCAAGATGTGTCAGAGGGTCAACATGAATACCACCATGTGACCCAGCCAACGTGGTCAATCTCCTCCGCTGCAGACAAAGATGCCCCGGGGCATGGCACATTGGTGAGACTGAGCAGAGGCTATGGCAATGGATGAATGGACACCACACAACAAA
>NW_025170798.1:0-1787 GCF_004010195.1 Chiloscyllium plagiosum | reverse complement strand
TCTCTTTGTTTCGCTGGAATAGGAGAATGTCAGATAAAAAATATCAATGAACAGTGAGTAGCTATGCCTGCTGTCTCCAAATCATGCGACATTGGAATCTTTTGAACTAACACAGTCCAGAGTTCTCCTGTCTCTGCTCTACCTCCCATATGTGAAAAAAATTATTCATGTGTGCAGGTACAGTAGATCAGGGCAGCTCTCTCCACCAATAACATCATGGATCCTTACCTTAACTCTAAGAACGACGTTCTTGACTAACGTGAGAAAATAGGAGAAATTGAGGACTGCAGATGCAGGAGATCAGAGTCGAGAGTGGTGGTGCTGGAAAGGCACAGTAGGTCATGCAGCATCCGAGGATCAGGAGAAGTGACGTTTCAGAATCACTGATCAGAAATAATCTGAGAAATTCCCTTATATTTGAGTCAATTAACTGTGAAGCAGGCTGTTACTCACAAACACAAATAATCACAATTGTTTTGTACTGTCATCTACAAACTTTGGAACCAATTGACGTAAGACTGCGGAACTGCCTCAACTTATTTCGACATTCTGTTCATTGGAAAATAGTCACTCATTGTCTATGTGTCAGGGCCTTTCCAGTAAAGAGGCATGAAGGCTCAGTGGTTAGCATAGCTGCCACATAGCAAAATGGGTCGTGATACAATTTTGACTGTCCTTGTGGCGTTGTCACACAAAATCTTAGCATAACGTGAGATCTTCCAGAGTGTTGGGAGTTATCTATTGTTTTAGTAGAGGATTGACCAAACAACAAAAAGCTTGGGAAAATGATTTTTTTTTCTGTTCGGCAAAGAGTGGGGTGTCAAATTGTTCAGTCCTCAGGCCCACATCGATTTAAAATCTACATCGATGCCTTGTACATTGGGATAGAGCGTACTCTAGTGACATTGGCAAATGAGATTAAAAATAGTTGGGAGAAGTAATTGCAATCCAGACATAAAGTTGCAAATGTATGTTGGTACGTTGGGTGAACCAGCCAAAATTTGGCAGATGAAGACGAAAATGGCTAACTCTGAGTTATTGGTTCTATTTGATCGACTAGAAATAGGCAACACGTTCAGGAAACTTTGAAGCAGAGCGTTCTCAGTGTTCTAGTGCATTAAACACTGAAATTATGTAATCAGATAGAGCAGTTAGTCAGGAAGGCAAACAATAATTTAGTATTTCTTGCTAACAGAGTAGAATAAAAGTAGGGAAGTGTTGATGCAAAGGAAAACGGAATTAGTCAGACTGCACCTACAGTACTGTGCATGCATACAATTCCTTCACTTCAGGAGGGATATACTTGGAGGCAGTTCAGAGAAGTTTCAGTGATTTGGATCAGGCAAATGTACAGCACAGAAAGAGACCGTTTGGTCCAACGCATCTACGCCGACCAGATATCTTAAGGTGATCTCTACTCAATTCCCGGCAATGGGCCAATGTTCCTCTGAACCCTTCCTGTTTATAAACCCGTATTTTTGCCTTTTATGCGCTGTAATTATATCCTACTCCACCACTTTATCTGGTAGCACGTTCCATCCACGCAACGCCCGCTTTGTGAACAGGTTCGCCCCTCAGTTCCATTTCAAAACTTTCCATCCTGATATTCAAAATATGCCTTCTAGTTCTTGATTCCCCAGCCACCAAAAAAAACCCTTAGCTGTCCACATTATTCATGCCACACATGATTTTGTAAACCTCTGTAAGGTGACCTCTCAGGCACGTACCATTAACTGCCACATAAAAAAAGCCCAACATATCGAGGCTTTCCACGTAGCACAATCCTA
>NW_025170797.1:0-1787 GCF_004010195.1 Chiloscyllium plagiosum | reverse complement strand
CCAACACATAGAGACAGTGAGTTCCAGATTCCAGCCACTCGTTGTCTGATAAAGTTTTTTATGTGCAGCTACCCAAACCTTTTTACTCTTATCTTTAATCTATGGCTCCTTGGTGATTGATCCATCCATCAAATGTTTCGTTAAGTGTACATAATCCATACCGCTCATCATTTCCTCCATCTCAATACTGTCTCTTCTCAAATTCCCAAGCTTTCAGAAAAACAACGCCAGTCTGTCTAAACTCTTTAATAGTTGAAGTTCTTCAATCCAGATCATATATTGGCAAATCACTTCTGCATCGGTTCCACAGCTGTCATATCACTGCTATAATGTTAATTACAAAATTGTACACAATACTCTATCGAGAAACGAATGATAACTTGAAATAAATGTGGGTGGACAAGGGATATTGGTCTTTTCCAATAAAGCCATTCGTTCGATACTGTTCTGTGCCCTTTTCATGAACCCAATGCTCCAATTATCTCTGATCCATGCAAATAAAACACTATACGTGAGGATTCAAAACCCAATCACATTGTCTGATAGCATTACGTGGCTTAATCGTCCTGATGGTGATATCGGGGCACGTTCACCTAACAAGAATGAAAGCTGCAGCACAGACTTAATGATGTCAATGTGAAAATGAATGTTAATTCTTGAAATGCCCCAGTGACATGGGAGGAGGGATGGAAAGGCGGAATAGTGATTGTTAAAGGGAGAAAAATCTCCGGGATTGGGTGCTGAGATGGCGGCTTGAAGCATTAAAACCAACACCTGAGTAAGTATATTATTCTTAAAATTGATTGTGTCCTTTCTGCGTTTGTTTTCCGCAGGTTATATGGAGTAACATGGAACAAATGCGCATTACTGATACTCGGATTTGAATGGAGATTGCTTGACCACAACGCAGAGGACGAACCACTATTTGATGACATGAAAAAAAAGCAATTAATGCAATGGCAGAGATAGTCGAGGAACCGCATCACATGCACAACAGGAAACCCCACTGAGATTGGATTGAATCTTCACATTCGAAGTCCACAGTGGTTGTGAAGAATGTTGAAGACTGAATTCGATAGATTTCAATAAAAGATGAACTGTATAGGCGAGAGTGCACAAATATTTTTGAAATATCGGTTTCAATAAACATGAAGTTTCACATCGTAACTTTACCAGTGCCGTGAGACAAAGAAGAAACTATTATTGCACACTCACATCACACCGATTCCCAGGTCTGGAGTCAGTGAAACTGTGTACACAGTGGCGAAGATCCGATTGGAAATTGAGAGTGGGATGAACGAGTGGATATCTCCTTTGCCTGCTAGTGACAAACTCCGTGAGCATGCAGTCCTACTGTGAAGGTAGAGAGGCGCTTGAAACGCCAAGGGTGGGAGCTCCAAACTCGCTCAGAGTAACTTCTGTTGACATGGCGCAGAGGACTTTGGGTTGTGGGAAAGGATCCTGAGCTATTTTAATCTGAATTGACATGATTAGATTAGATTCCCTGCAGGGTGTAAACAGGCCCTTCGGGCCAACATGTTCACAGCAACTCTCCGAATGACAACCCATCCCAACCCTATGTTTACACCTGGCTAATGAACCGAACATTATGGACAATTTAGCATGGCCAATTCACGTGATGTGCACATCTTTTAGTTTGTGGGGCATACCGGAGTACACGTAGGAAACACACACAGACACATGGAAACGTGTAAGCTCCACACAGACAGTCGCCCGAGGCTGAAATCGGACCGGGGACCCGGGTGCTATGAGGCAGCCGTGTTAAC
>NW_025170796.1:0-1787 GCF_004010195.1 Chiloscyllium plagiosum | reverse complement strand
ACAATTGCAACATTTAAGAGGCATTTGGATGGATATATGAATAGGAAGGTTTTGGAGGGATATGGGCTGGGCGCTGGCAGGTGGGACTAGATTGGCTTGGGATATCTGGTCAGCATGGACAGGTTGGACCGAAGGGTCTGTTTCCATGCTGTACATCTCTATGACTCTATGGGTCTGGCACTGTGAAGCAGCAGTGCTAACCACTGAGCTACCACCTTTCTTTTATGTGCTAACCAATCCTCATTCCAAACTAACACATTACCTCCAACGTTGGGAGGTCCTATCTCATGCAATAATCTTTTATGTGGAGTCTTCTGAAAACTACACGTTTACCAGTTCCCATATATCAACTCACCTTGGCACCTTCTCAAAACCCTAATTCTATTAGGTTCTAGGGGTTACGGTCAGTTTGGAGGATGTTGAGGGGATCGAGGCTGATTTTGGCAGTGTTGAAATCACAAGGCGGTGATTTTAAGGGAAGGGACTAGCTCTGAGGGTGGCACGGTGGCTCAGTGGTTAGCACTGCTGCCTCCCAGCTCCATGGACCCAGGTTCGATTCTAGCCTCGGGCGACTGTCTATGTGGAGTTTGCACATTCTCGCTGCGTGGGTTTCCTCCGAGTGCTGTGGTTTCCTCCCACAGTCCAAAGATGTGCAGGTCAGGTGAATTGGCCATGCTAAATTGTCCGTAGTGTTCAGGGATGTGTAGGTTAGGAGCATTACTCAGGGGTAAATCTAGGGGAATGGGTCTGGGTGGGTCTTCGGAGGGTCAGTATGGATTTGTTGGGCCGAATGGCCAGTTTCCACACTGTAGGATTCTAATTAAGGTGGCAAGGGATTGTTTTGAGGGGAAGGATCTGACTCTGGTGGATTTGAGGGGGTAAGGAGGTGTGTTTTGGAGAAGGGGTTAATATGTTATCAAGAGATATTTTGATGTGTAAGGGTCTTGCCTCTGGGAGACTAAGGGGGTATTTTCAAGGAGAAAGGGCTGTTTCTGTGGGATGTTTTAAATTAGATTACTTTCAGAGTGGAAACAGGCCCTTTAGCCCAACAAGTCCACACTGACCCTCCAAGGGATATTTTAATGTGTAAGTGTCTTGCTCTGGGAGATTAAGGGGGTATTTTCAAGGAGAAAGGGCTGTTTCTGTGGGATGTTTTAAATTAGATTACTTACAGAGTGGAAACAGGCCCTTTAGCCCAACAAGTCCACACTGACCCTCCAAAGAGCAACCCACCCATTCCCTTACATTTACCCCTTCATCTAACACTATGGGCAATTTACTATGGCCAATTCACCTGACATCTTTGGACTGTGGGAGGAAACCGGAGCACCCGGAGAAAATCCACGCAGACACGTGAGAATGTGCAAACTCCACACAGACAGTTGCCTGAGGCGGGAATTGAACCCGGGTCTTTGGCGCTGTGAGGCAGCAGTGCTAACCACCGTGCCACCCTTGGGGGTATTTGATAATGGGCTATGCTGAGGAATATTTCCAAGTCAAGGGACTGTCTCTGGGATGCATTATCAGTGGAAAGGAACATTCTGAGGATATGTTGGAGGAAATGGGCTGACTGGTTTGAGGGTTATTTTGAGAGGAATGGGCTGTTTTGGGGGAAACAGGCTAGTTCTGGGGCTATTATAGGGCTGACAGTGGGTATTTTCTGGGGAAGAACCTGGTTCTGGGGTATTTTTGGGGACAGGGCTGGTTCTAGAGGTATTTTGAGGGGAGGTGTTTGGTTCTGGGGGGTTTTATGTGGAGAAGGAACTGACTCCAGAGGTATTTTCAGG
>NW_025170795.1:0-1786 GCF_004010195.1 Chiloscyllium plagiosum | reverse complement strand
TTATGGCTGATTTAATGATCTGATATTGTCATCTCCCCCAACATTTGATCCCCTTCCTTGCCAAGAATATATCAACTTCGATCTTAGAAATATTCAAGGACTCTGTTTCCATTGCAAAGGAATTTCCAAAGACTCATGAGCCTCTGTGAGAAAAGAAAATATACTCCCCTGAAACACTTAACCAGTTAAATCTGGCTTAATGATGCGATACCTTACTTTTAGACAATGGTCTCTTAGTTGTAGATCAAATTTCATGCTTTCATCAAGTCACCTCTTACTCATAGAGTCATACAGCACAGAAACAAATTCTTCAATCCAACGCATCTCTGCCAACCACACATCCCAGTCTGACCTCGTCCCATTTGCCAGCATTTGGTCCATAAACCTCGAAACTCTTCCTACTCATTCAGATGCATTTTAAATGGTGTAGTTGTGCCCACTTCCACCATTTCCTCTGGCAGTTCATTCCATATGCACACTGCGGTCTGCATTAATATGTTACCCCTCAGGTCTTTTTTCAGACTTTCCCCTCTCACCTTAAACCTATGCCCTCCAGTTTTGGAATCTCCAACCCTCACTAAAAGACCTTGGCTAATCACTCGATGCATGCACCTCATGATGTTATCTACCTCTACAAGATCACTCCCAGCCTCCCGTGCTCCAGGGTAGAAAAGCCCCAGCCTGTTCAGCCTCGCCCCGTAGCCCAAACCCATCAATTCCAGCAACATCCTTGTAAATCCTTTCTGAACCATTTCAAGTTTAACAGCAAATTTTCTATAGCATGAAGAGCTGAACTGAATGCAGTATTCTAAAACTGGCCTAATGGTAGAATGGATGTTTGTTTGCAATAGATTCAGTGCTGGGTCCATGGTTGTTTGTGATGTGCGTAGTGGATAAGATCAATAAGTTCTCAGATGACACAAAAATTGTGAGTGTTGAGTAGTTAGGACAATATCCATAAATTGCTCACACACCTCAATGGACTGGTTACATGGAGAGAGCAGTGGCAAATATAATTCAACATAGAAAAGCCTGATATAATGCTCTTGGGGAGGGATGACAAGGGAAGAGATCACATTCTGATTGGTCAGATTCTGGAGGAACTGAAGATCTGTGGGAGTTTGTTGTACATATACAGATCTTGAAGGAAGCAGGACTGGTAGGTAAGGTGGTTAAGATGGTAGATGGGCTACCTTATTTTATCAACTGCAGGAGCAAGGAGGTTAACTGGAACTTCGTAAAATGCTGGTTAGGCCATATCTTATCCCCAGTTTATAGGAGGGAGTGATTACACAGAGCAATGGCAAAGAGATTCATCAGGATGCTCTGAGCTATGAGGAATAATTGAAGAGACTGGGGTTGTTCCCTTTGGACTGTAGACTGTTGCTCAGAGAACGAATCGAAGTGCATAAATTTATAAGGGCCACATATAGTTGGGAAAGGAGGCACCTTTTCCATCAGTAGACTGGTCTATAACAAAGATCGGATTGATTTAAGATAACAAGCAGAAAGCTAAAAGCTCTATCAAGGAGAATAATTTGCACCCAGAGGAACACAAAAGACTCACACTCACTGCTAGAATGGGTGTTTGAGTCAAAAGCTTTCATCTTACCTTCGCAGTGTTTTCCATTGCCATAAACTCCAGGAAATTGGGCCAAAAGCTGTAAAATGGATTTGTGTCATTAGATTGTCATTGACTGACATGGCCACAGGTCAACATACCTCGCTCTGAGCTATAATGAAAAAAGGAACATCAGAAATAGGAGCAGGAGTCAGCAATTTAGTC
>NW_025170794.1:0-1786 GCF_004010195.1 Chiloscyllium plagiosum | reverse complement strand
CGATTATTGACCTTACTCAACCCAGTCCAAAGCTAGCACCACCATATCATGGTTTTTACTGGATAGCCAATTTTCTCTCCAAGCAAATAAATTGTCCCAACCCCATGTGCTCTTGTCTTGCATATTAATCTTTCGTCAACCATGTTATGCATTGCCTTCTTGAAGTCCAGATATAATACATCTTTCAGATTCCCCTTATTCAACTTGTTTGTCACACTTCTTAATAGGAAAAAGTTAGGAAAATCATTCAAACATGATTTATCCTTAATACAATCATGTCGACTTTGATGGATTGTAGTTTGACTTTCAAAGTCTCCTGTTATTAATTTCTTAATGACAGATTCGAACAATTTGTCTTCAGTCCCAATCGTTTGCTCATACCTTTCCATTCCCGAGTGAAGTTGGTTATTCTAAATTCTTCCCTTTCCATCACCTCGACAGTCCGTTTCAATTCCAATGAAATAGGCACGAGGCTGTGAAAGATCGGCTCCAATTGTGAGGGGCATGGGTGGCTGATTGGACTCATTCTGATCCTGCTTTACACACACGATGGGCTGAATGTCCTCCTGGTGTTCCTACTCTATAGCTTCGATGTCTTGCATGTCCTGCGCCTGGTCCTGAC
The DNA here is from genome assembly GCF_004010195.1 of Chiloscyllium plagiosum. Taxonomy (NCBI): domain Eukaryota; kingdom Metazoa; phylum Chordata; class Chondrichthyes; order Orectolobiformes; family Hemiscylliidae; genus Chiloscyllium; species Chiloscyllium plagiosum. The sequence continues at coordinate 1,164 of NW_025170794.1, read as the reverse complement.
CAAGCCGCTCAAGATATCATTGTCCTCATCCTGTTGCACAATGGCAAGTTTGGAGACTTATGGAATCTCCCTGCTGTTATGCCACATTTATAGTGTTGAATTGAGCAGGCAGGTTGCGTTGTCCACAGTGGGTAGTTCAGTGGTTAGCACTGCTGCCTCCCAGCACCAGAGATCTGGCTCAGTTTCAGTCTCGGGTCACTGTTTGTGTGGATTATGCACATTCTCCCTGTGCCTGCAAGGGTGTCTGTCGTGTACTGCAGTTTCCTCCCACAGTCCCAAGATGTGCCAGTTGGGTGCATTAGTCATTGAAAATGTTAGGTTGCAGAGATTGGGTTGGGAAGGGGGTTAGGGACTGGCGTTTGTATGGTATGGCCTTCAGAGGATCAGCGTGGAGTTGATGGGTCAAATGGTCTGCTTCCACACTGTCGGGATTCTATGATTAACACCTTCATTGCAGAAATCAGTTGAGGGAATAATATCTGAGTTAATACCAATATCCTTTATTAGTGAGGAGATTAAATCTGTGCACATTACTCCAGAAGTGATCTCACTAAAACCCTGTACAGCAGCAGCCACACTTTACCAGCCTGTTGTTAGGTTACGACTCAGGTTTGAGCAGGCTCAGCTGTCACGGGAATACACAAGTTTGTTGAAAATGAACGGTGTGCTGACCTTCATTTCAGGATGTTTTGAGTACAGGAGTAAGGGCGTCTTACTGCAGTTGTACAGGGACTTGGTAAGACCCCATCTTGAACATTGTGCCGTATTGTGTGCAGTTTTGGTCTCCGTACCTAATAAAGGACAAACCTGACATTGAGGGAGAGCTGCGAAGGATGACGAGACTGGTCTCTGGGATGACAGGCTTGTTGTGGGAACAGAGTTTGGGGCGACTGTGCCTGTATTCCATGAGGTTTAGGAAAATGGGTGAACTATATAAAACTCTGACATGGCGAGACAGATTGGAAGCAGGGATGATAATTCCCCTGGGCGAGATGTCCAAAACACGGGCTCACAGTGTTGGGTACAGACAGGCCAAAGTGCGTTGAGATGAGACTAAATGTCTGCACTCAGAGACTGGTGAACTTGGGGATTTATTTCCCTGATCAGGCTGTGAAAGCTAAGGCACCGAACATAAATAAGGATTTCAAGACACAGAAGGGATGG
>NW_025170793.1:0-1786 GCF_004010195.1 Chiloscyllium plagiosum | reverse complement strand
AGTCGGTGAGTTTGTAAAAAATGTCAGTGTCATAAGGCAGGAACAGGGTACTGATTGAGGATGATCAGCCATGATCATATTGAATGGTGGTACAGGCTCGAAAGGCAGAATGGCCTACTCCTGCACCTATTGTCTATTGTCTACCAACTTTAGTACAGGAAAACATGGCAAGGCTCTTCACTGGAGAGTTTTTAGACAAGGACAACGGACCAAAGGAGACAGATTCCAGAGGTTGGGCCCTGGACAGCTGAAGGCCTTACTGTGAGTGAAGAATGTGCAATATTATCAGATTTTAAAGGAAAACAGTACGTAATACATACTTCAGCGATACAAAGCATTGAGTAATAATGGTGAATGTTGTGAAGTGGTGAAGTGTAAGATTACCTTGGCTAAGTGAGAAAATATCTGGGGGATATGTACTATACTAAAGACATTAAAGAAATAAAAAACAGGAAGAATTTATATATACTAGGACATATAGAAACAGGAACATACGTAGGCCATTTGACCCTTCCAGTGTGCTCTGCCATTCCATATGAGCATGGCTGATCATTGAGCTTTAGCCCCAAATCCACCACCCCCTGCATCTACTGATACCATTAGCCATGAGAACTGCATGTTCATTCTTGAAAACACAGAATGTTTTGGCCTTAACCACATCCTGTGATAGTGAATTCCACAGGCTCACCACTATGAGTGAAGAAATTTCTCCTCACCTCAGTCCTTAACCTTAATCCATGACCCCTGGTCTCAGTCTCCGCCAACAAGAACAACCTTCCTGCATCTAACCTGTCTAATCCTGATAGAATCTTATAGATTTCCATGAGATCACCCCTCATTCTTCTAAACTCCAATGAATACAATCCGAACCAATGAGCTGTATCACCTTTCAGACCAGCTGCTGAATTCCATTGCATTAGAATGCTGTGGGGTGGATCATTTCAAAGGTGCAAAGTGATGGAACACCCTTAAGACATTCACTGGACGGAAGTGCAGCATAAGGAGGTGCTTGATGTAGACATGTAGTTTACATTGTATTCCATGATAATTGCAAGGTTTGTGAAGGTTTGTAGCTCAGGTTGAGGTTTAGGGTGTAGGTTTGCTCGCTGAGCTATCGGTTTGATATCCAGACGTTTCATTACCTGGCTAGGTAACATCATCAGTGGCGACCTCCAAGTGAAGCGAAGCTAATGTCTCCTGCTTTCTATTTATATGTTTGTTCTGGATGGGGTTCCTGGTGTTTGTGGTGATGTCATTTCCTGTTCGTTTTCTGAGGGGTTGATAGATGCTATCTAAATCTATGTGTTTGTTTATGGCGTTTTGGTTGGAGTGCCAGGCCTCTAGGAATTCTCTGGCATGTCTTTGCTTAGCCTGTCCCACTATAGATTGTTGTCCCAGTCGAAATGGTGTTTTTTTTCCTCCGTGTGTAGGGCTATGAGGGAGAGATCAGAAGCGGTAATGCAAAGACTAGAACAAACAGCCCCACCAACTATCAAACCAAAAATCTGGGTCCGCTACGTAGATAACACCTTTGTCATCACAAAACGAAACAAGATAGAAGAGACATTTAACATCATCAACAACACCCTCACAGACATAAAGTTCACCAAGGAGGAAGAAACTCGCATTCCTGAACGTCACAGTCGAAAGAACAGAAAACGGAGAACTACAAACCTGCGTATACAGAAAATCGACAAACACTGACCAAATACTTAACTACACCAGCAACCATCCCAACACGCACAAACGAAGTTGTATCAGAACACTATTCCAACGAGCCACCTCA
>NW_025170792.1:0-1786 GCF_004010195.1 Chiloscyllium plagiosum | reverse complement strand
TGGTGTCTGAATTATGACTTAACAATTTCTTCTCACTTAATTTCAGCGTTCCTCTCACTCCATGCCCAAACACTAATGCAAATGATCGATTCATTTCCTGCACCTCTGATGGTGAAAACATTTCCAACAGGATTTCTTTTCGTAATCATTTGGATCGTCTTGACTCTAAGCCCTCAACGTGTTCCTTAATGTTGGATGCCAACTTCCGAGCGCTCTCCGCAATTCTGGATGGCATGCAGTATGGAGTTATAGAGTAATAGAGATGTAAAGCACGGAAATAGACCCTTCTGTCCGATTTGTCAATGCCGACCAGATATCCCAACGCAATTTACTCTAACCTGTCAGCATCCAGCCCATATCTCTCCAAACACTTCATATTCATATACCATCCAGATGACTTTTCAATGTTGCAATTGTACTCGCCTCCACCACTTCCTCTGGCAACTCTGTCCATACATGTCCCACCGTCTGCTTGAAAAGACTGGCTCTTCGGTCTCTATTATGTCTTTCCCGTCTCATCCTAAACCGACGCTGTTTAGTTCTGGACCCCCCACACCAGGTAAAAGACTTCGTCTATTTATTCTATCCAATCCCCAAATGATTTTTTTGTAGATTTGTATTATTTCCTTCCTAAGGTGTCCATAACTTTTTTGAATACATCTGAAATAAATTTTGACCATTAATCTAATGTTCTCTCAGTTGGTAATCCATATATATGAAAGATTTGAGTAAATCCGCAACAATCTTTTCAGCTGAGATATTGCATATGGAATGGTCTCTGGAAATCTAGTTTGCACATATTATTGGTAACAAATATTGATTCGCACTTTTTGTTTTTGTAGGGGTCCTACATAATCAATTAAAACCCTTGTAAAATGTTTCTCAAAAGCAGGAAAGGTTACTAAAGATGAGGTTTTTATTGCTGCCATGCTTTTCCAATTAGCTTGCATGCATGAATTATTTGTTAAAATTCAACTGCATCCTTGTGAAGTCCAGGCCAAAATATATTTTTGCATTTTAGCTGGAGTTTTCATCACTCTAATGACCTTCCATTGGCGTTTCATGTGCTACCCACAACACCTTCTTTCTAAATGACTGGAAATACGATTTGATAACCTTCTGCGCATTTCTCATCTGGCTGAATATATGATGATATGGGTTTCTTTAAAAGGCATACTTTTCAACTTGGTCGCACTAAGGGATACATTGACAATATTTCTCTGTGTTTGATATGTGATTAATTTTTTTTTTGGTAATTTTCTGCTCTAACTCAGTTAATTTCCGTGAGATAAAAATGGTTACTTCGTCATCCATCTGCTCCTTTGTTGTCTCACCCAATTAATCAAATTGGTCTCTAATTATTCCACTTCAACTTTCTTATCTGTTCCCTTTGATCTCTCCTGTTTCAACTTTTGTCTTTATGACCTCGTTACCACACTGTCAGGAAATATCTCAGAATATTCTTCTGCAGTACATCACTTGTCTGATTTTCTACACACTTTTCAACCACATTAGGTAGCAACCCTAACGGTGAGGCAGGTACATCATTCCCAAGGACAAATTGCATTCCTGGAGCTGAGAAAAGGTCACTGTCTCCTTCCACGACTTATCCACATTTCTGTAGAAATGCAAACCTTACTCTACATAGTTGAGCACTTCTTGTCTCACCGTGAATCACCTTTCTGATTTTTTTCCACGTAAGAGTCCTTTAGAGGTACATCTGTCTTCATGTTTCAACATTAAAGGTTGATACTATCCTGTGTCTCTTAATATTGTCACCTCTTCA
>NW_025170791.1:0-1786 GCF_004010195.1 Chiloscyllium plagiosum | reverse complement strand
GCGATTCTTAAAAGGACTGCACTGTTATTTACTATGTTCTGTGAGCATAAATTCCTTTATTCACCAAGCTGTTGCAGAAAGGGTCTGCACTGCGCTGTAATGTTCTATGTTGTATTAGTCTAACTTACTTTATTAGGCGAGCAGTTCCATATATGGACTGTACTCCGGTTTAATTTTCTATGATGGATCAGTGTAACGTCCGTTAGTAGCTGAGCGGTTCAATGAAGGGTCTGTACCGCGCTGTAATGTTCTGTGATGTATGAGTCTCACTTCTTTTATTGACTTTGCGGTTTCATAAGGGGGATTATACTGCGTGGTAATGTTCTATGTCATATTTGTCTAACTTCCTTTATGAGCCGAGCGGTTCTATAAGGGGCCGATATTGTGCTGCAATGTTCGGTGTTGTATTAGTCTAACTTCCTTTGTTATCTGAGTCGTTCCATAAAGGACCTGTACTGAGCTGTAATGTTGTATGTTCTATGAGTTTAACTTTATTTATTAGCTGAGTGGTTCCATAAGTGACCTGTGCTGCGTTGTGATATTCTATGTTGTATTAGTTTAATTTCTTTGAAAAGCAGAGTGGTTCCAGAAAGGGTCAGTACTGTCCGATAATGCTCTGTCTTGTATGAGTCTAACTTGCTATTTTATCTGAGCGGTTCAATAAAGAGCCTGTACTGCGCTGTGATATTCTATGTTATATTTGTCTAAGCTTCTTTATCGGTGGGATGGTTCCATACAGGGCCTGTACTGCGCCTTCAAGATCTATGTTGCTTTTGTCTAATTTTCTTTCTCAGCCGAGCGTTTCCATGAAGGGCCTACACTGCGCTGTAATGTTCTATGTTAAATTAGTCTAAAGTCTTTTATGAGCCGAGCGGTTCAACAAACCATTTGTGCTGAGCTGTGATGTACTTTGTTGTCTCAGTCTATCTTCTTTTATTGGCCGAGTGGTTCCATAAGGGACTTGTACTGCGCTGTCATGTTCTATGCTGTATTAGTCTAACGTCCTTTACTAGCCACACAGTTCCAGAAACGACATGTCATGCACTGTAATTTTCAATGTTATATTAGTCTAACTTCCTTTATTAGCTGAGCTGTTCCATAAATCTCCTGTATTGCGGAGTAATGTTCTATGTTGTATTAGTCTAACTTCCATTATTAGCCGAGAGGGTCCATAAAGGGCCTGTACTGCACTGTAATGTTCTCTGTTGTATTAGACTAACTTCCTTTATTACCCTGCCGGTTCCACAATTTGCCTGTAGTGTGCTGTAAAGTTCCATGTTCTATGAGTGTAACTTCCTTTATTAGCCGAGAAGTTCATTGAAGGGCTTGAACTGCACTGTATTGTTCTATGTTATCTGACTCTAACATCCTCTATTAGCCGAGGAGTTCCATAAACAGCCTGTGATGAACTGTGATGCTCTCTGAGCCTAACCTCCTTTATTAGCCGAGCGGTTCCATAAGCGACCTCTGCTGTGATGCCATGTTTTATGTTGTATTAGTCTAACTTCCTTTATTAGCTGAGCGGTTCCATGAAGGACCTCTACTGCGCTGTAATCTTCTTTGTTCCATGAGTCTAAATTCCTTCGTTAGCCGAGCGGTTCCATAAAGGGCCTGCACTGCAATTGTAATGTTCTATGTTGTATAAGTCTAACGTCCTTTATTATTCAAATGGTTCTATACAGGGCCTGTAGTGCGCCATCATGTTCTATGTTGTATTAGTCAAACTTCCTTTATTAGCTGAACGACTCCGGAAAGGGGCTATACTGCGCTGTAATGTTCTATTTTG
>NW_025170790.1:0-1786 GCF_004010195.1 Chiloscyllium plagiosum | reverse complement strand
AAGTCTAACACCTGGCCAGGCTCATTCCCCAATACCAAATCTAATGTGGCTTCGCCCCTTGTTGGCCTGTCTACATACTGTGTCAGGAAGCCCTCCTGCACACACTGGACAAAAACTGACCCATCTATAGTATCCGTACTATAGTGTTCCCGGTCAATATTTGGAAAGTTGAAGACCCCACGACAACTACCCTGTCTCTCTCACTCCTATCGAGAATCATCTTTGCTATTCTTACCTTTTTCAAACTTTTCAGCACATCCTCCTAATAGACATTTTGAGCATAAACTGTTTGAGCAGACCAGCCTGTTTCACGCTGTCCTCACAAATGTCAAGGTCCCTCGCCGTAGTGAATACTGAAGCAAAGTATTCATTAAGGACTTCCTCTACCTCCTCCTCCACCTTCAGGCACAAGTTTCCTCTACTGTCCTTGCTCAGCCTCACCCTCACTCTGGCCATCCTGTTATTCCTTAAATAAGTATAGAATGCTTTAGGGTTTTCCTTAATTCTACCCACTCAAGGCTTTTTAATGCCCCTTCTAGCTCTCCTAAGTCCATTCTTCAGTTCCTTCCTGGCTACCTTGTAACGCTCTGGAGTCCTGTCTGATTCTTGCCTCCTCAACCTAAAGTAAGCTTCCTTCTTCCTCTTGACTAGATGTTCCACATCCTTTGTCACGCAAGGTTCCTTCACTCTATCATCCCTTCTTTGCCTCAGTGGGACAAACCTGTCCAGCACTATCAGCAAGTGCTCCCTAAACAACCTTTACATTTCTGTCGTGCATTTGGCTGAGAACATCTGTTCCCAATTTAGATGCTTCAAACAAGATTATGGCTGCTAGAAAATTCGGACAGGAAGAGGCATAACCATTAGAATTCAACTCAGAATCCTGACAGTGTGGAAACAGGCCCTTCATCCCTTCATCCTATCACGTCCACATTGACCTTCCAAAGAGGAACCCACCCACACCCATTTCACTTCCCTATATTTATCCCTGACTACTGGACCTAACCTACACATCCCTGAACTCTGTGGGCAATTTAGCATGGCCAATTCACCTAACCAGCACATCTTTGGAAGAAAACATATTTATTTCAATACAAGTGGGCTAATGGGTAAGGTAGGTGAACTCAGGGCATGGGTAGGAACATGGAATTGGGATATCATAGAAATTACAGAGACATGGCTCAGGGATGGACAGGACTGGCAGCTTAATGTTCCAGGGTAAGAGATGCTAGAGGAAGGATTGAAAGGGGGCAAGAGAGGGGAGGGAGTAGTGTATTTTTTTTTGATTAGGGATAATACTACGGCTGTACTTAAGGTGATTATCCCTTTCTTATTTCTCAGTTCCACCCAAATTTTTTTTATTCGTTTATGGGACATTGGGTGGCGCTGGCTGGCCAGCACTGACAGCCCATCCCTATTTGCCCCTTGAGAAGGTGGTGGTGAGCTGCCTTCTTGAATCACTGCAGTCCACTTGCTGTGGGTTGACCCACAATGCTGGTAGGGAGGGAATAATTTCCCTGGATGTAGTTACAGGAATAATCACCTTAATATGATTCTATTGTCGACTCCCACAAGTCAGTGGGAAATTGAGAAGCAAATTCGTTTGAAGATCTCAGTTATCTGGAAGAATAACAGCGTGGTGATGGTAAGGGATTTGAACCTTCCAAAGCACAGACTGGGACTGCCATGGTGTTAATGTCTTGGTTAGAGAGGAATTTGCTCAGTGCCTACAAGCAAATGTTCTGATTCAGTTTGTGGATGTACTTACTAAAGAAGGAGCAAAACT
>NW_025170789.1:0-1786 GCF_004010195.1 Chiloscyllium plagiosum | reverse complement strand
TCTGAATATAACAACCCCAATCTCCCAAAAGTCTGAATATATCACCATCAATCTCACAACAGTCTCAATGTAACACCATCAATCTCCCAACTGTCTGAATATAACAACCCCAATCTCCCAACAGTCTGAATATATCACCATCAATCTCCCAACAGTCTCAATATAACACCATCAATCTCCCAACAGTCTGAATATAACATCATCAAACTCCTGACTGTCTGACTATAACAACCCCAATCTCCCAACAGTCTGAATATAACACCCTCAATCTCCCAACTGTCTGAATATAACAACCTCAACCTCCCAACAGTCTGAATATATCACCATCAATTGCCCAACAGTCTCAATATAACAACATCAATCTCTCAACTGTGTGAATATAACAATCGCAATCTCCCAACAGTCTGAATATAACATCGTCAAACTCCCAACTGCCTGAATATAACACCATCAATCTCCCAACAGTCTCAGTACACCAGCCTCAATCTCACAAGAGTGTGAATATACCACCCTTAATCTCCCAATAGTCTAAATCTAACACCCTCAATCTCCCAACTGTCGGAATCTGACAACCCCAATCTCCCAACGGTCTGAATATATCTCCATCAATCTCCCAACAGTCTCAATATAACACCATCAATCTCCCAACAGTTTCAATATAACACCATCAATCTCCCAACTGTCTGAATATAACAACCCCAATCTCCCAACAGTCTGAATATACCACTTCCAATATCCCAACAGTCTGAATATGCCACCCTCAAACTCCCAGAAGTCTGAATACAACACCCTCAATCTCCCAACTGTCTGAATATAACAACCCCAATCTCCCAACAGTCTGAATATATCACCATCAATCGCCCAACAGTCTCAATATAACACCATTAATCTGCAAACTGTCTGAATATAACAACCCCAATTTCACAACAGTCTGAATATACCACATTCAATCTCCCAACTGTCTGAACATAACAACCCCAATCTTCCAACAGTCTGAACATATCACCATCAATCTCCCAACAGTCTGAATATAACAACCTCAATCTCCCAACTGTCTGAATATAACAACACCAATCTCCCAACAGTCTGAATATACCACATTCAATCTCACAACTGTCTGAATATAACAACCCCAATCTCCCAACAGTCTCAATATAACACCATCAATCACCCAACTGTCTGAATATAACAACCGCAATCTCCCAACAGTCTGAATATAACATCGTCAAACTCCCAACTGTCTGAATATAACAACCCCAACCTCCCAACAGTCTGAATATACCACCCTCAATCTCCCAATAGTGTGAATATACCACCCTTCATCTCGCAACAGTCGGAATATAACACATCAATCTCCCAAATGTCTGAATATAACATCATCCAACTCCCAACTGTCAGAATATAACAGCCCCAATCTCCCAACAGTCTGAATATACCAACCTCAATCTCCCAACAGTCTGAATATACCACCTTCAATCTCCCAACAGTCTGAATATAACACCCTCAATCTCCCAACTGTCTGAATATAACAACCCCAATCTCCCAAGAGTCTGAATATAACATCGTCAAACTCCCAACTGTCTGAATATAACACCATCAATCTCCCAACAGTCAGAATATATCAGACTCAATCTCCCAACAGTCTGAATATAACACCATCAATCTCCCAACTGTCTGAATATAACAACCCCAATCTCCCAACAGTCTGAATATATCATCAATCTCCCAACAGTCTCAAAATAACACCCTCAATCTCCCAACATTCTGCATATAACATCATCAAACT
>NW_025170788.1:0-1786 GCF_004010195.1 Chiloscyllium plagiosum | reverse complement strand
AGTGTATCTCAGGGGGTCAGAGAGAGTCACATTTTGTCATAGAGAGAGTCAGAGAGTGACACAGTATGTCTCAGAGAGTGTGAGAGAGAGTCAAAAAATGTCACAGTGTGCCTCAGAGAGTGACCGAGTGTGTTTCAGAGAGTGTCTCATTGTGTCACAGTCTGTCAGAGAGTGACACACTGTGTCTCTGCCTGTGTCAGAGAGTGTCACGGATTCAGTGAGTGTCTCATTGTGTCACAGTCTGTCAGAGAGTGACTTAGTGTGTCTCTGCATGTGTCAGAGAGAGTCACAGTCTGTTTCAGACAGTTTCATTGTGTCACAGTCAGTCAGAGAGTGTCACAGTCTGTCACAGTCTCTCAGAGAGTGTTTCAGTGTATCACAGTCTGTCAGAGAGTGTCTCAGTGTGCTTCAGAGAGAGTCCGAGAGTGTCAGTGTGTTTCCGTGTATCACAGTCCGTCAGAGAGTGTCACAGTGCGTTCAGAGAGAGTCAGAGAGAGAGTCAGTGAGTGTCAAAGTGTGTCTCAGAGAGAGTCAGAGAGTGTCAAAGTGTGTCTCAGAGAGAGTCAGAGAGTGTCATCGTCTATCTCAGAGAGTGTCACAGTGTTTCTCATGTAGTCAGAGAGAGACTCAAAGTGTCACAGTGTGTTTCGGAGAGTGTCGCAGTGTCGCAGAAAATGTCACCGTGTGTCTGAGAGTGTCACAGTAGGTCAGAGAGTGTCATCGTGTGTCTCAGAAATTGTCACAGTCTGTCAGAGAGTGTCACAGTGTTTCTCACAGCGTGTCAGAGAGCGTCACAGTGTATCTCAGGGGGTCAGAGAGAGTCACGTTGTGTCACAGAGTTAGTCGGAGAGTGCCAGATAGGATCAGAGAGTGTCGCAGTATGTTGCAGAATGTGCCAGAGAGTGTCACAGTGTGTCTCAGCGTGTGTCAGAGTATCACAGAGAGTTTCAGAGAGAGGCAGAGAATGTCACAGTGTATCGCAGCGTGTGTCAGAGAGTGACACAGAGAGTTTCAGAGAGAGTCAGAGAGTGTTACAGTGCATTTCAGAGAATGTCAGATAGTGTCACAGTATGCCTCAGAGAGAGTCAGAGAGTATCACAGTGTGTCTCAGTGATTGTCACAGTGTGTCTCAGAGAGAATGTCAGAGTGTCACAGCGTGTCTCAGAGTGTGTCATTGTCTGTCACAATCTCTCAGAGAGTGTTTCAGTGTATCACAGACTGTCAGAGAGTGTCTCAGTGTGCCTCAGAGAGAGTCAGAGAGTGTCAGTGTGTTTCAGTGTATCACAGACTGTCAGAGAGTGTCACAGTGCACCTCAGAGAGAGTTAGAGAGAGTCAGTGAGTGTCAAAGTGTGTTTCAGAGAGAGTCAGAGAGTGTCATAGCCTATCTCAGAGAGTGTCACAGTATTTCTCAGGTAGTCAGAGAGAGAGACTGAAAGTGTCACAGTGTGTCTCAGAGTGTGTCGCAGTGTTGCAGAAAATGTCACCGTGTGTCAGAGAGTGTCACAGTAGGTCAGAAAGTGTCATCGTGTGTCTCAGAAATTGTCACAGTCTGTCAGAGAGTGTCACAGTGTTTCTCACAGCGTGTCAGAGAGCGTCACAGTGTATCTCAGGGGGTCAGAGAGAGTCACATTGTGTCATAGAGTTAGTCAGAGAGTGACACAGTATGTCTCAGAGAGTGTGAGAGAGAGTCAAAAAATGTCACAGTGTGTCTCAGAGAGTGATCGAGTGTCTCAGAGTCAGGCTCAGAGAGTATCGCAGAGTGTTGGAGAATGTGCCAGAGAGTGT
>NW_025170787.1:0-1786 GCF_004010195.1 Chiloscyllium plagiosum | reverse complement strand
GATTCCTGAGATGTTTAGAGGTCGATCTTGCCCATGCCTCAACCAGTAATAGCAATAAAATCATACCCTGTGGTCCTAATTCAAGCCCTAAGTTAATTTGCCTTCCCTACCACACTTCTTACATTAAAACAAAATCACCTCAGACCACGTGTTCCTTTGTTTTCATCATTTGTAACCTCCTTAAACTTCATCTTAATCATTTTGACTACATTATCTAGATCCTTACACTGTTTAATTACTCCGTCTGTACTATCTACTAAACACCACATTACGTTTCCAAACACCAACATATTAGATTCAACTCTCGTCAACAGCATTAGCAAAATGACGACCAAGGGAATTGGTCCCAGTCTGCCCCAGATTCAAACCATCCATTTTGTAATAGTCTCACCTCCACTGGAATTGGAGTTGTGGAAATTTCGTTCAATACTCTGAGAATTAACATGAGATGCAGAAAATCTTTCACGAAGATTAACTTTTATTTGCAAAGAAAATCTGTGGCATTCAGAAGGTAGTCTCCTCGCTTGCCCACCAGTCATGTGTCTTTCTGCAGTTTTTTAGTCATAGTTCCCTCGCTCATCTGATGGCATTAACATAACCAAACATACTAGCTTGCTTTGTCTTTCTAAACTAATCATCTTCTGCGATGATGGTTCACTAAACTGCACTTCACCGATCACATTACACCACCATCTCTTTAGCATTAGCTCAAATATCAATTATTTAACGAGTCTTTCACAGTGCGCTACTATTATCTGTTACTGGAACTCTGTCATATGATCCTACGCATGCATTACAAAACCAAGTTAAGTACATATCTGCCAAATTAACTTCCATATATTCCTCCCATTGAGACCTACTGCACGTGCCAGGAGAAAGAATACAAAGAGGCTGAACGCACAAAGGCCAATTTGGTGGCTACAGTCCGGAAAGCATGGCAAAAACAATTTCCTGGGTCCAGATCTCAAAGGATTCGGCCCCTGTACCTGGAGTCACTGAGCCAAAAACCTGACCATCAATAGCTATAACAGGAATAAGGAAGCAAGGAGCGCGCACAATCTGTGTGCGCACGCAAAACACGCAATTAAGGCGTCTTCATCCAGACAAAGCTTCAGCACACGTCAGGTCATAGCAATAGAATATTAGAATGGTAGCAGAAGAGTGAGTTCACCGGAACGACAGGGAAATGTCACGCACCAAGACCACTAAAAGACTTAAGAAGATGGAATGCACAGCAAATGACAAATGCAACAATTATCAGCATAATACCTTCAACAATCCCAACTTTGACCGACCAAGCGTCCCATTTACCACAATCGCTATCCAATCAAACAACCAAAAAAAAATGACCGAACCCCTCATTCTCCTTCACTTCTTTCGGAAATTCCTCAGCCTATCCATTGCACAGTAAAAGATCCCTCCAGGCGAGTATTTTTGGGAAGAACGTTACAGCAATTTTCCCCAAACATTACACAGACACCACGTTTCTCAGCCAACAGCGAGTCCATGCTCTGCCTATTTTGCCATGTCACGCCATCCTACCAGTTGCATTCAGTAATTCACGTAACGCCAAGAGAGCAGCGTCTGTGCAATTAATAAATCACTGTGGAATGTAATAGATGCAATACATCGATTCAGCATTTTTGCTAATAACGACGGCCGGGAAAAGTGCTTCCCAGCTCGCGACAATTTTATTCCTGGCCTTGAACTCGTTGCGGATGTCCCTTGGCTAACCAGTATCAACAATGTGTACGGCTGGATAGTAGACATGCTCCCGTTTAGGTCA
>NW_025170786.1:0-1786 GCF_004010195.1 Chiloscyllium plagiosum | reverse complement strand
TCTTAAAGGTACACCCACATCTTCATAATACTATCTCCTGTAAAAATGCCATCTCTTATTCCTAATTCCTGTGCTTTCACTGCATCTGTTCCCAGGATGACCAATTCCACCTTAGAAAGTTCCAGATGGTCTTCTTCCGCAAAGATTGCAATTTCCCCTCTCACATGGTCAACGATACCCTCCAGCACATCTACTCCTTCCTGCACCTCCACACTTGAACCCCATTCCTCCCAACACAACAAGGACAGAACCTCCCTGGTCCTCACCTTCCACCCCACCAACCTCCAGATACATCACATCATGCTCCACCACTTCTGCCACCTACAAACAGACCCCACCACCATAGATATATTTTCCTCCACACTCCTATCTGTGTTCTGGAGAAGCCATTCCCTCCACAACTCCCTCATCAGATCCACAACCCCCACCAGCTCACACCCCACTCCCAGCACTTTCCTTTGCCACCACAGAAAGTGCAAAACCTGCGCCCACACCTCCCCCTCACCTCCGTCCAAGGCCCCGAAGGATCCTTCTACATTCGACAGAAATTTGTCTGTACTTCCACCAATGTCACCTCTGTACCCATTGCACCTGATGTAGACACATTGGGGAGACAGGACGTGAACTTGCAGATTGTTTCAGAGAACATCTCTGGGACACCCGGACCAACCAACACCACCACCCCATGGCTGAACACTTCGACTCCCACTCCACCAAGGACATGCAGGTACTGGGCCTCCTCCATTGCCAAATCCTTACCACCCCTTGCCTGGAGGAAGAACGCCTCATCTTCCGCCTTGGTATCCTGCAACCACGCGGCTTTAATGTGGGTTTCACCAGTTTCTTCATTTCCCCTTCCCCCACATTATCCAGTCCCAAGCATCCAACCTGGCACCGCCCTCCTGACATGTCGATTAGCTTTCCCATCTATCCGCTCCATCCTATCACCTTCCCCACCTTCATCTACCTATTGCATTCTCAGCTACCATCCCCCAAACCCCACCTCCCCTCCCATTTATCTCTCAGCCCACTGGCCCACAAACCTCATTCCTGATGAAGGGCTTATACCTGAAACATCAATTCGCCTGCTCCTCTGATGCTGCCTGACCTGCTGTGTTTTTCCAACATTCAACTCTGAGCATTCTGGACTCTGATCTCCAACATCTGCAGTCCTCACTTTCTCCCAGAGATGTTACTGCAACCTCTGGAGCAGGTGGGACTTGAACTCAGACCCCTTAGTCCATGTGTAGGGACACTACCACTACACCACAAGAGGGCTGTGTCTACTTTATAAAGGACTCAGGTGATGAGTTCTAGATGGGCAGACCATTACCTGTTACCAAGGGAACTCATACTCAACAAGCTCCACAAAGAGTTTAGTTAGTGATTCCCCATGGGCCTTGTTGAGGTTATATCACAATCTCCTAGCATTGGGTCCAGTATAGCTCTGTTATCTACCCTCACTGGTCTCTTGCATTGTCATCGATGCTGCCAGCCCTCCAGAGTGCTACCTGCCATATTCTCTTCAGCCAGGCAAAAGCAGCTCCAAATATAGCTGCTGCCTACCTTTGCCACTGGTACCAGGCGGGCAGGTTCCACCTCCTAGCACCTCCAATTGGGCATGGATGAAAATAAGTCATGGTGAACTAACTTCAATCAGTGGATAATTGACTCTCATCCACAATTTTTTAAAAAGTATCAATTAGGTCATGAAATTTACCTAAATAATTAAAATTAATTTGAGACCGTTTTAAACACATCATCATCTCTTTATCTGTACCACTAT
>NW_025170785.1:0-1786 GCF_004010195.1 Chiloscyllium plagiosum | reverse complement strand
AGTATCAATTCAGGATGAACCTTCAATGCAGCTTCTTGAGAAACAACCAGACGCGGAATGGTTAACATCTGGGGAGGTGGAGGAAATGAGATATCAAGGCATTGGCACCGACACCAGACAGAAACTGAACATACAGGCATGGCAAACATTATGGGCAAGCCAGAGTCATAGAGATACACAACACAAAAACTGGTCCTTCGATTCAACTCATCCGTGCCGACCAGATAGCCTAAATTAATCTCGTCTCATTTACCAGCACTTGGCCCATATCCCTCTGAACTCTTCCTATTCATATATCCATCCAGACGCCTTTTAAATGTTATAATTGTACCTACATCCACTACTTCCTCCGGCAGATCATGCCTTACACTTGCCTCTCTCACGCCAAACATACTACCCTGCTGTTCTGGACTTCTCTCATCCCTGGGAAATGACCTTGTCTATTTAACCTATCCATGCCTTGCATGACTCTATAAACGTCTGTACGTCACCCCTCAGCCTCTGGTATACCGGGGAAAACAGCTCAAGCGATGCATTGCGTGTACTTTTAGCTTCACACTCGCTGAACCTTCCTCCCGTGTAAAACAATGTTTCCCTCCCCAACACTGTCCATGGGAAAAGCCAAGAGTGCTGAGACTCTGGAGTTGGGGGAATGCCACGTAGAATTCCTACAATGTGGAAACACGCCATTCAGCCCCACAAGTCCACACAGACCATCCAAAGTGTAACCCATGCATACAATTTCACCTATCCCATTACACTACACTTTCTGCACACTCTGGGCCCATTTAGTATGGTCACTTCTCCCGAAACCGCACATCGTTAGACTTTGGGAGGAAACCAAAGCAGCTGGAGGAAACCCACGCAGACATGGCAGGGAGAATATGCAAACGCTCATGTGCGGGCGACTCCGCACAGACAGTCGCCCCAACGCTGGAATCGAACGCGGGTCCTTGGTGCTGTGAGGCAGCAGTGCTCAACACTGATTGTGCTACTTACGTGTGCAAAAGGAGGTGGGGACTGGGAACTTTGTTAATTGTACCACACAGTGGATTGTTGAGTAAGGTTAAATCTCACGCGATCCAGGGGGAGCTAACCACTTGGGTACAAAATTTAGAAACGCATTGTTGTAGATGCTGGAATCCTCCCTGAAAACAACAAATGCTGAAGATCACAGTGGGTCAGGCAGTGCTGTGCTACTCTATGACCGGTTAGTGTGGATGTGGAGATGATGTTTCCACTAGGAGAAGGGTTGAGGATGCCAAGTCATTGAGGGCATTTAAGACAGAGATAGGTTCTTGGTTAGTAAGGAGTCAAGGGTTATGAAGAGAAGGCAGCAGAATGGGATGGAGAAATATATCAGCCATGATCGAGTGGTGGAGTAGACTCGATGGGCCAAATGGCCTCATCCTGCTCCTGTGTATTATGGTCTTAAAGCGGAGCAGTAGTCTTAAGAGGTTCTCACAAACTATTTCAGAATCCTAAAGAGGAGTTGTTGGACTGGAAACCTTATCTCTGCTTTTTCTCCACATATGCTTCCAGTCCTGCTGAGTTTTTCCAGTGTTCTCAGTTTTTGTTTCAGATTTCCAGCATCCACAGTTCTTTGTCTTATTTATCACAGTCATTTCTTGCCTTTCCCAAGTGTCTGGAACTTCATCTCCTTGATCTACAAACTGTTCACTTACCCTAGAAGTGACCACGACCTCCTTATCAGTGTAGACCCCTTTTTTGCAAAATGATTGTTCAATTCTGAGACCAAAATAATTGCATTCGTAATTACTTACAC
>NW_025170784.1:0-1786 GCF_004010195.1 Chiloscyllium plagiosum | reverse complement strand
AGGTCTGACATCCTTACATAATACCAACTTTTACATTGTCCAATAAGCACAAAATTCACCCATGTATTCAGTTCACTTTTATAACAACAATATGATGAAAACAGTGCCCAACTCACAGTACGGAGCATTGAAATGATGAGTCTCATTACCGCACCCAAGACCAAATTATGATTAAGTACAAGGAATTTGAAAATATACATTTATTTTCCCTTTTATTAATATTGTGTACTCATAGTCGACTCTCCTGCTCCTCAGCGGCTACATGAATGGTTGTGCTATTTTTTCAGAACCACACTTTTTGACTCTGATCTCCAGCTTCTGCAGTCGTCACTTTCTCCCTGCTAATATTCACACATAATCATTTTCATGGCAATAATATCACTGCGTGTTTAAACATGTCACAGTCAGATCTGGGTACATTTTGAATTGCCTCTGTCTATCTCAGAGCTCAGTAATATGGAATGTGAATGGCAGTGTCTGTGTGATGCTCGGTATGTAGGCCATGCCTCTGAGAGACTGACAGATTGTTTAAAACAGCACATCCCTTCAGCTGTTTACAACAAACAGGTTACTGCCTAGACACTAACAGCCTGAGCTCACAAAACCCAAAGCACAATGTCCAACATTGGGCATGTCTGGACAATATTTTCATTTCATTTATTCATGGAATATGGTTGGGCCAGTATTTATTGTCCATTCCTTGTTACCCTTGAGAAGGTGAGGGTGAGTTGTCACATTGAACCACTACAGTCGATGTGCTGTAATGAGACTTGCAATACTTTGACGATCTGACTAGAAACGTTGATGAGGGTCGAGCTGTGGATGTGGTGTATATGGACTTCAGCAAGGCATTTGATAAGGTTTCCCATGGTAGGCTGATTCTGAATGTCAAGAGGAATGGGATATGGGGAACTTAGCTGTCTGGATACAGAATGAGCTGGCCAACAGAATACAGCGAGTGGTCGAAGAGGAAAATATTCTGCCTGGAAGTGAGTGTGTGTTCCACACGGCTCTTTTCTTGGGCCTCTACTGTTTGTAATTTTTATTAAAGATTTGGGTGGGGGGATTGAAAAATGTTTCAGCAAGATTGCAGATGACACAAAGGTTGCAGGTGTCGTTAACAGTATAGAGGGCTGTTGTAGGCTGCAGCGGGACATTGACAGGATGCAGAGGTGGGATGAGAGGTGGCAGATGGACTTCAACCTGGATAAATGCGAGGTGATGCATTTTGGAAGTTCGAATTTGAAAGCTGATTACAGGATTAAGGATAGGATTCTTGGCAGTGTGGAGGAACAGATCGATCATGGGGTACAGGTACATAGATCCCTTAAAATGGCCACTCAAGTGGACAAGGTTGTTAAGAAAGCACATGGTGTTTTGGCTTTCATTAACGGAGGATTGAGTTTAAGAGTCGTGATATCTTATTGCAGCTGTATAAAACTTTGGTTAGACCGCACTTGGAATGTTGCGTCCAGTTCTGGTCGCCCTATTATAGGAAAGATGTGGATGCTTTGGAGACGGTTCAGAGGAGGTTTACCCGGATGCTGCCTGGACTGGAGGGCTTATCTTATGAAGAGAGGTTGACTGAGCTCGGACTCCTTTCATTGAAGAAAGGCAAGAGGAGAGGGGACCTCATTGAAGTATACAAGTTAATGAGAGGCATAGATAGAATCGATAGCCAAAGACTATTTCAAAGGGCAGAAATGGCTAATACGAGGGGTCATAGTTTTAAGCTGGTTGGAGGAAAGGTCATAGGAGATGTCAGAGGCGGGTTCTTTACACAGAG
>NW_025170783.1:0-1786 GCF_004010195.1 Chiloscyllium plagiosum | reverse complement strand
GCGTCTCGCGTGCTGTGTGCTACTGCAGTCTCCTGAATGGGGAACAGACTTTTAAAACTCCGAGGCCCAGAGGAAAGGCATTTACTCGATTAACCAGCTAATTGATTATCCGAACAAAATAGTACCTGCCCATCATGTTCGGATAATCGAGGTTCCCCTGTACTCACCACTCACTGTCTTGAATTCCACATTGGGTTTAAGATTATTGGACTCAGGACTAGCCCCAGTTTGTTATGGACCAGACCAACTCCCTTCAAATATGTCAAGGAGATAACCTCAACCCTAACTTTCACTTTATTTAAAGGCAAATGCAAGGTGCTGTGTTCCAGATGTAATTCGATTGGTTACATCATTTGGCTTTAAGCAAGTCATACTTTATTCTTATTATATTTAAAATACAAGCAAAAGAAAGAAGAACAGGTATAACTTTAACTCCACTTGAAAACTGAACAGAATAATAGATTATTTAACTACTAAACAGCAACTGTTTCAATATAGTAACATCTCATTACCACATCTTTGGCAAAGGCAAAGTCAATAACATAAATTGTCTCACATGCAATTCTAGCAGAAAGAGAGAATTCAAGTTTCTTTTTTTTCTGTTGTAGGGAGAAACACACAGCTTCCACATTCAACTTCCAAATCCCAACAACCAGAAGCTAAACTAATGCCTGGTTCTGTGGGAGCCTGACTCCTCCCATTCAGGTTGCTTCTATTGTTCCAACTTTAAAACAACAAAGCCTCACAAGCTGTTTACTTCATAAGCTTGGAACAGATCGCTTCTCTATCTCAACCTCTTTTCATAAGAAAAAGGACAAAATACACCTCCTAAAACATAGTCACGACATAATGGACAGAGGATGGGAGATATTCATCAAGTTCCTGCATACTATGGGTCAGGCTACAACAGTATGAGCTCCTCCATGGACAATATGGCTAGTCTCAGACATAGACATATAGTAACACTCTGACTGGATACAGCAGCAGCGCATCGACAAGCACATATGCATACACAATGTATAGCCTGGAGCAGTCAGTGACTGTCAGAGGGACACAGTTAAAATACTCCTGACATTCATGACATCCTGACAAAATCACACATGCTGCACATGGCCAGACACCATCTTATGAAATTGAGATATTTTGGCGTCCAGCATTAACTCCTTTTCTCCTGACATCTCCCATCTTCCTCCAATAAGTTATCCAATTCCAGGATCTCACCATTCATCAAGGTTCCTTCCTTTCTCAAGGACACCTGATTTGCTCATACAACGCTTATTAGCCATGAGAGCATATGGAACTCTAATTCGCGAGGTCTAATTTGGGAGTAGAGCTGCTGCCCCACCCTTTTATTGTCTCAGTGAAAATGGTCAGTGCTTCTAGTAGCATAGCAGCCAGCACTTTCAGCTCTCCTTTGTCTCCACAGCAGAGACCAAAGATTCAGGCCAAACTGTCTATTGACACAACTAATGCAAAATACTTCTAAAACAGACATAAATTTATCCATTTGCTTTGGATTTTAACTAAAAGTCAGATTAGCTATTTAATCATCCCACCATCGGCTCACATACCGTCTGGTTTACTAATGTCCTTCAGTGAAGTATGCACTGAATCTTTATTAATACATACCAATTCTTTCAACTGTAAAATCATGCTAAATGAAAACAGACTTGATTAGAGCAAATAGTAAAGTCAGATAATGCCTTGTTTATCAATATATTATACAAAGGACAAATCTTCTCGGTAACTAATACATAAAACATAGAACATAGAACATAGAACAGTA
>NW_025170782.1:0-1786 GCF_004010195.1 Chiloscyllium plagiosum | reverse complement strand
TAATCAAAATGAATGTCCTGCCCCGTCTCCTATAACCTGTGAGAATGCTTCCGGTGGTGCTGCCGAGGATGGCTTTATGTAAATTATATGGCTGGCTGGGTTCCTTTATCTGGAATCATAGGCGGCCCCTCATTAAGCTGAAGAAGCTACAGCTTCCACAGGCAAGGGGTGGATTGGACTTCCCAGACTTTAGGAAATATCAGTTAAGTTCCCTATTAAGTTACATAGCTGATTGGGTCTTGTCTGATCCACAATCAATCTGGTTGGACATCGAGGCTTCTCAAGTAATATACCCACTTATTAACCTTTTATTCTCAGTCAAGAGGAAAATCATTACAGATCACTATAAAAACCCTATAATACTAAATACAATCAAGGCTTGGAATATAATGCAGCAAAATGAGGCCAATTCACATAAAACATCCCCCTATGTACCGATAGTGGGAGCATGGGGATTCCAACCGGGGTTAACAGATGCCACTTTTAAACTCTGGAGATCCAGGGGTATCTCATGTCTAGGGGATCTATTTAAAGATGGGGTCCTGATGTCTTTCGAACAGCTGCGTCAGAAATTCGGATTACCCAATGGAGACCTCTTTCGATACTTCCAAATTCGAGATTATATACAGAAGAAGACTACGTTATTAGATAGTCTTCATAAATCCGATAGAGAATGTAGTGTCCTACGACCAGTGGGGGTATCTTCCGACAGTACTATTTATCATTTACCACATGATGAAGTATCGGGAGATATAGATAATCTGCTTAAAACATGGGATCAGGATCTGGGACTAGAAATCTCGACAGAAACGTGGAATGATATTTGGGAAAATGCTAGAAGAATTACTATTTGTAACAGAACCCAGGCTATCCAGCTGAATATACTTCATAGGACCAATATAGCACCGGTTCGATTGGCAAAATTTAAGGCAGGAGCATCTCCAATATGTCCTAAATGTAAAATAGAGGTGGGGACTCTTGTTCATTGCTTATGGACCTGTCATAAGATCCGTAGATATTGGACTAAAGTAGCAAGTACCCTGACAGAAATGTTAGGAACGGAAATTCAAGTGGACCCTGTATCTCTCCTCTTGGGCTTTTCCAACTTTCCCTCCCTGGACATGTACGGGAAGAGATTATTTTCTATTCTTTCTTTCTGTGCAAGGAAAAATATTTTGGTGAACTGGGCGGCTGAGGGCCCCCCTGGACTTTCAAATTGGCACAGACTAATTATGCAATGTTTTCCCCTTGACTTCCTTACAAATATGGTGCACCGAAAGACCGAATTATTTTATAAAATATGGCAGCCCTTTTTGAATTACATAAATACAGATATTTCAGCTATCCTAACAAGGGCTTTTATTTAATTGAGATTACAAAACTGGCTGGTCTGGGGCCACTCGGGGGAGGAATCCCGCACGAATACGGGTTTTATTATATCTGATGCTAACACATCCCGAGCATATAAGAGACTTAAATATATACTCTGGTTAGTTGGAAGTTAGATTAGGAGATAGTTGAGTTTTGTTTGTTTGTTTATCTTTTTTTTTGTTTTGTTGTTTTTTTTGTTAAATTTTGGCTATTGTATATTTGAGCTAATAGTATATCAATGTTTATATCTGAGAGTTTTGTTTATTTTTGTAAACTTGTAAAAATGTTAAATTTCTAATAAAAATATCTATATATTTAAAAAATTCGCTTGAATGAAAATTGAGTTTGTTTTGTTTTTTTGATTGGTTTTGAATGTAAATAAAACTTTCCTCATTCCTGAAGAAGGGCCCCACTT
>NW_025170781.1:0-1786 GCF_004010195.1 Chiloscyllium plagiosum | reverse complement strand
TTTTTTCCCAAGGTTGTGGAATCGAGGACTAGAAGACATCCATTAATGTTTGGAAAGGAAAAAAAATAGATAAAAAAGGAACCTGAGGGGCAACTTTATGAGACAGAGTGTGATACGCATATGGACTGAGCTGCCAGTGGAAGTGATTGAAGTGGGTACAATAACAACATTGAAAAGGCATTTGGACAAATACACAGATGCGTAAGGATTTTCGGGATACAGAGCAAGGACAGGGGAATGGGGTGAGTGTGGATGGACATTTTGGTTGGCATGGACCAGCTGGGCCAAATGGCCAGTCATACTGGAAGTCTCATGCAGTATGACTGTACATGAGTGTGTTTTGGAGTGGAGGCAGAGTGGGGGAGACTGAGAAAGATATGTTCACAGGTTTCAGAATGCTGAAACGAAGATTTTTCGATAGTATCATGCAACACGGGTCAGTATTACGAAGAATTATGAGTGAAAGGGATATTGCTGTACGTTCAGGCGATGGAGAGTTTTGGATGAGGATTTGTTCCGTAGCTTTGTAACTGGGAGTGAGGACAGCAGAGTCTTCGCCTCACTGGGCTGAATCTAACAAAAAAACTGTCGCAGTGACATTTTCATTGAGTGTGACAGAGGGGTTGTCTGCATGAGACAGAGCTAGTTTCCTGGTGCTATCTTCCCAAATTCATCTCATTAACTACCCACCCCACTCTATGGTGTCCCTCTCATACAATGCCAGAACGATTCTCCCAACCATCACGACTGGAGGTACTCACCATCGCGTGGAGCCCCTGGATATTCCTTGATCCCTGACACTGGGGTCATCTTTAAAACGCCAATGGTCACACGGTTGAGCTTTCTCAGTTTGGAACTGCCCTGCACAGTTTGCCATGAGCATGCCAGATAAGGGGCAATTACACCACGGTTTCTTTACAGGGGCACGGAGGTCCTGGTGGATGGGCTAGTACAGAGGGGAACCAATCTCTTCCCAGAGGGATCACACCACCAGACCCACCGAGCCTGGTCTGAGCTCACCACCCACCTCAGTGCAGTATCTGTGGTCTGAAGAAATGTCCAGCAAAACAGGACAAGCATCAATAATCTTCCCCACTCTGTTAGGATAAGGGTCACCGTATTCTCTCTGCTCCCTCACACTCACTGTATATCTGTTATAGCACGGACCCCCGAACAAGGCTCATGCTCCACCAATCTCACTACTGCACGCAGCACCTTCCCTCTGTTTTTCTCTTGCATTTCTAATGCACCCCACACAGTTATAGAATATTCTGGAGAATGCCAATTATGGAATGTTTCAGATAATGTTCCAACTTAATCCCAGTTTCAGTAAAGCGACAGTGCCCCAGTGTGTAACACCTAAGAGGATGGAGTAGAGATGTACGTTTTTCCAATCATACACAGTTAAAATTCATGATGAGGCCATTCGGTACTTTAAACATGCTCCAACATTCAATACGTTTGGGGGTGATGTGATGGTTTTCTCAGCTCCATGTTACAGGAACTTTCAGTCATTCAACCCCCAGCTTCCTGTTAGCAAGCAGATGATTCTCAGAAGCTTTTTACCCCATGTTTCTTCTAGCTTGTGTTCCGAAGGCATTTTCTGAAGGGGACGGATCTCCTAACAATATATTTCATCTGCTTTATAAATTCTTACAATAGTCAGGATGCTTTCCACAGACCAATCAAAAACATGCACTTAGAACATAGAACATAGAACATAGAAGAATACAGCGCAGTACAGGTCCTTTGACCCTCGATGTTGCGCCGACCAAGCCCACCTAAC
>NW_025170780.1:0-1786 GCF_004010195.1 Chiloscyllium plagiosum | reverse complement strand
GTATTCTTCTATGTTCTATGTTCTATGTAATGTAGGACTGTGTACACCACCCCAGTGCATTGATCTGTAAACCAGGAGCAGTTACCCTCCCAGCATGTAGGACTGTGTACACGACCCCAGTGCATTGATCTGTAAACTAGAGGCAGCAAACCTTCCAGCACGAAGAGCTGTGTACACCACCCCATGGCGTTTCTTCTGTAAACCAGGATCAGTTACCCTCCCAACAAGCAGGACTGTGTACACCACCGCAGTGCATTGATCTGTAAACCAGGCGCAGGTACCCTCCCAGCATGCAAGACTGTGTACCCCACCACAGTGCAATGATCTGTAAACAAAGAGCAGATTCCATCCGAGCATCTAGGACTGTGTATACCACACCAGTGCATTGATCTATAAAACAGCAGATGCTGCCCTCCCAGCATGTAGAGGTGTGTACCCCACCCCAGTGCATTGATCTGAAATGCAGGAGCAATTACACTTCCAGCATGTAGGACTGTGTACCCCACCCGAGTGCATTTATCTGTAAACCAGGAGCCGTTACCTTATCAGCATTTAGGAATGAGTACTTCAACGCAGTGCATTGATCTCTAAACCAGGAGCAGTTGCCCGCCCAGCATGTAGGACTATGTACCCCAACCCCAGTGCATGGATCTGCAAACCAGGAGCAGTAAAAATTCCAGCATGTTGGACTATGTACCCCTTGTCCAGTGCATTGATCTGTAAACCACAAGCCGTTACCGTCACAGCATTTAGGACTGTGTACACAATCACAGTGCATTGATCTGTAAACGAGGAGCAGTTAACTGCCCAGCATGTAGGACTGTGTACCCAACCCCAGTGCATTTATCTGTCAACCAGGAGCAGTTAAACTCCCAGCATGGAGGACTGTGTATACCACCTCAGTGCATTGATCTGTAAACCAGGAGCAGTTACCCTCCCAGCATGGAGGACTGTGTAACCACCCTAGTGCATTGATCTGAAGACCAGGAGCATTTACACTTCCAGCATGTAGAACTCTGAACACTACCCCAGTGCATTGATCTGCAAACCAGGAGCAGTTACCCTCCCAGCATGTAGGACTGTGTACCCCACCACAGTGCATTGATCTGTAAACCAGGAGCAGATACCCTCCCACCATGTAGGACTGTGTACACCACCCCAGTGCATTGATCTGTAAACAAGAGCAGTTACCCTTCCAGCATGTAGGACTGTCTACACCACCCCAGTGCATTGATCTGTAAACCAAGAGCCGTTACCCTCCCAGCATGTAGGACTGTGTACCCCACCACAGTGCATTGATCTGTAAACCAGGAGCAGATACCTTCCCAGCATGTAGGATTGTGTACACCACCCCAGTGCATTGATCTGTAAGCCAGGAGCAGTAACCCTCCCAGCATGTAGGACTGTGTACACCACCCCAGTGCATTGATCTGTAAACAAGAGCAGTTACCCTTCCAGCATGTAGGACTGTCTACACCACCCCAGTGCATTGATCTGTAAACCAAGAGCCGTTACCCTCCCCGCATGTAGAACTGTGTACACCACCCCAGTGCATTGATCTGTAAACTAGGAGCAGATAACTTCTCAGCATGTAGGACTGTGTACACCACCCCAGTGCATTGATCTGTAAACCAGGAGCAGGTACCCTCCCAGCATGTAGGACTGTGTACACGACACCTGTGCATTGATCTGTAAGCCAGGAGCAGTAACCCTCCCAGCATGTCGGACTGTGCTCACCACCCCAATGCATTGAGCTGTAACTAAGTAGCAGTTACCCTTTCCGAAG
>NW_025170779.1:0-1786 GCF_004010195.1 Chiloscyllium plagiosum | reverse complement strand
TGAGCAGATCCGTATTACTCCTATCCTCAACTTCCCGGTCCCAACAATGGTGAAACAGATTCGTCCGTGGCTGGGTATGGTCAAATTCTGCAGACAATGGATCCCTAACTCTGCCTTCCTCGTTCGGGTATTGACCCTCTTTATTTCCTGTGAAGGTACCTTCAAACTCTCCTCAGAGGCATAGCAAGCCTTTGACAAACGAGCCTTGTCACAAGCTTCAGCTTTTGGACGACCCCTCCATGACAGACCTTTCCAACTTTAATGCACGATTCTGGAGGACAGTGCTTCCTCGGTTCTCACTCAACTACATGGAGATCACCACTGCCCGGTTGCCTATTTCTCTACTAAACTTGGCACTGTTGCCTTAGGATATCTCCGTTGTACTCAGATCCTTACCACTATTTATCTGAGATTACAGTCCACAAAAACCATTACACTTCAGCAGAATATTGTCGTCTACCATTCTCATGTGGTGATCATCCAGTTGGGATAATTGCAAACTCAACATTTGACTGGGGCTCGCCAAAACCGTCATGAGATTTACCTCTTCAACAACCTCCGGCTGACCTTTAGGCATTATACCACCATTAATCCTAGCGATTTCCTTGCACATCCCTCATTACCCTTATCAACTCCAGATCATGACTGAATTCTCCTCATCAATGAGGACATACAAATTCATCCAGATCTTTCCCATGCCCCTATCGCAGACACTGGAATCAATATGATCACTGATGGTAGTTCTTCTACAGACCACCTAATAGCAGTAGAGAGATTGAAGATCTCATAGGCGGGCAGATTCTGGAAAAATGCAAAAGTAGCAGGGTTGTTGTTATGGGTGATTTCGATTTTCCCAATATCGACTGAAAACTCCTAAGTGTAGATGGTTTGGATGGAGCCACTTTTGTCGGGTGTGTTCAGGAAGGTTGCCTTACTAAGTATGTCGACAGACCGACGAGGGGAAATGCCATTTTGGATATGGTGCTCGGCAACTAGCCAGGACAGGTGTCAGATCTCACAGTGGGAGAGCACTTTGGTCACAATAATCATAACTGCCTCACGTTTACCATAGCCTTGGAGAGTGAAAGGAGCAATAACGAGGGAAATATTTAATTTGGAAAAAGAATATTATAATGCTATCAAAACAGGAGTTGGGAAGTATAGACTGGGAGCAATTGTTCCACAGAAAGGGCACAGCAGATATGTGAAGACTTTATGGAGCAGATGTTGCGAGTGATGCACAAATTTGTTCCTCTGAGACAGGTAAGAAGGGGTAAAATTAAGGAGCCTTGAACGATGAAAACAGAGGAAGTTCTCGTCAAAAGGAAGAAGGCAGCTTACATAAGGTGGAGGAAGCAAGGAACTAGCACAGCTTTAGAGGATTAGAGGCTTGCTAGAAAGGAGCTCAGAAATGGACTGAGGAGAGTCAGGAGGGGCACGAAAAAGGCTTGGCAAGAAGGATTAGGTAGAACCTAAAGGCGTTCTCCCTAATGATCAGGGAGACGTTAGTGCCGATCAGGGATCGCGGAGGGAATTTGTGAATGGAATTTGAGTAGATAGAGGAAGCCCTAAATGAATGTTTTTGCTTCGGTTTTCACCAAGGAAAGGGAACTTGTTAAAAATGAAAACTTAGAGGAGCTAAGCACCGTCATCGAAAGCGCAATTAATGCGTCTATTGGTGACTTATTTGTGACTTTTTCATAGGAAGTACATCTGTTTCCACAGACTTAGAAATGTTCAATCCAGCTACATATTCAAGTACTACCTTGTTACTGATATGAATTGA
>NW_025170778.1:0-1786 GCF_004010195.1 Chiloscyllium plagiosum | reverse complement strand
GAAATCCAAACATACCCATCCTCTGTATCTCACACAGTGATGGAGCTGTCCTGATTGAGTTTGATGTGAACAGGATGGGGGAAGTGGGAGATTTAATCAGTACCTAACGCCATGCTGAACATGGCCTGGGAATTTGAAATGCTGCAGTGTAGAGGGAGATTTACTCTGTATCTGACCCCATTCACTACCTGCCCTGGGGATTTAAACGGGGACAGTTTAATGGGAGCTTTACGTTGCATGGAACCCTGTGCTCCCCCTGCCCTGGGAGTGTTTGCTGGGAACACTGTCTAACCTCTGTGATATGGATCCTATGAAGATTGATGGGAGACAGTGTAAATGGAATTGTCAGGGTCCAATTCCTTCACGTGGATAAGAGAAGGTCTCCAATTGGAATTGTGAGAAAAAATGATGTCCGTGGGACTGAAGGGTCAGTAACAGAATGAAGACACCATTGGCTCAGAGACAGGAGACAGGATAGTGGGTAATGAGGGTTTCAGACTGGAGAGAGCCACAGGCACATACAAGTTGGGGACTGTTTTCAGTAAAAGGCAATTGGTCCCAGGTCACTGCAGAGTGTAATAATCTGATGCCTTTCCCTCACTATCCTCCTCCAATCCCTGGGAAGATCTGCTCCCACACCATGTTCCATCCTCACTGCTGACTGTGTTATATACATTAATACATTGGGGGTGGGTGGGGGTGCTTTTAATCCTGGGATCTTGCTGTGCAACTTGCCTTCAAAATGCTCTTGCTCCCCCTTTCAACTCATCTTTTCTCTCTTTTATCCTGAAGAACTTTTGTTTGAAAAGCTGCAATATGAAGATCCAAAATGTTCGAGTCCAGGAAAGAACAACCTCCAGAGGGGGAGCACGGGCCTGAGGCCTGAGGCCTGGTCGACAGGCTGCACCCTGTGGGGGCCCACGTGAGTTGTGTGTTTATTTACCCTGAGGTTTAATCTCCTCTGTCAGGGACCCTGGGTTTTAGAGGCCTCTGGGTAATTGGCTCCTGGCAGATTGTGGCTCTGTCATTTTTAAAACAAGTTTGAAGCCTGGGGTTAAAGTATGTCAATCCCCAGGATCTGAGAGACGGGACTCCTTTGGGGGAATTAAAATCCAAATGATGTGACCCTCTCGAATGATTTGTCATAAATTCAGAGTAATGTGGGTTCTCGAGAGAGCAGGATGAGAAAATTCAACAGTGAAAGGGATTGAGTGAAAAATGAGGGAGATGGGGAAACAGAAGGGGAGAGAGAGGGAGAGGGATTTTGCGATTGTGAAATTGCTGCAATGTCTGATTCTGGGGTGACAGGAAATAATTAAACTGAAGCAGCATCACAGAGGGGAGAAATGGTCAGAGTAATTAGCTGCTGCTGCATTGTAGCATGTGGGATCTTGCTGTGCACCAACTGCTCCAATGCTATCACTGCAGGCAGTAAGTGTTTTAATCAGCTAACCCGTCATTTCAAATGTTTCCAAGGCTTTAGCATGAAAACGCAGCTCATTTCCCAATGTGGTTGTGTTTGGATGTTGCTGAGAGATTGTCTGTGTCACTGAGATGGGAAAACCTAGGATCTTGCTGTGCTATCTCTCTGTAATGATTTTCCTCCTTTGCCTTTCGATTAATGCTGTCTTTTGCCTCCCACGGGACCTTGCTGGCCACTTGAAGATTCAAAGAGAGAAACTTTGGGATCAGGAGATCTTTGAACAAGTGCTTTCTCCAGAGGGGGCACGGTCCTGAGGCCTGAGGCCTGGTTGACAGGCTGCACCCCATGGGGGCCCACGTGAGT
>NW_025170777.1:0-1786 GCF_004010195.1 Chiloscyllium plagiosum | reverse complement strand
CCCACTTATCTTTGCTCTGTTATACTTTTTCTCCTTTAACTTTATATGTTTCTTAACTTCCCTTGTCAGCCACGGCCACCCATGCCTCCTCCTAGGATCTTTCTTCCTTTTTGCAATGAAATGATCCTGCATCTTCTGCATTATACATAGAAATATCTGCCATTGTTCCTCCACTGTCATCCCTGCTAAGGTATTGCACCATTGAACTTTGGCCAGCTCCTCCCTCATAGCTCCATAGTTCCCTTTATTCAACTGAAATATTGTCACTTCCGATTGTACCCTCTCCCTCTCAAATTGCAGATTGAAGCTTATTGTATTAGGGTCACTACTTCCCAATGGCTCCTTCACTTCGAGGTCCCTGATCAATTCTGGTTCATTGCACAATACCAGATCCAGAATTTCCTTCTCCCTGGTAGGCTCCAGCACCAGCTGTTCTAAGAATCCATCTCGCAGGTACTCCACAAAGTCTCTTTCTTGAAGTCCAATACCATCCTGATTCTCCCAGTCTACCTTCATGTTGAAATCCCCCATAACAACTGTAGTAACATCTTTGCGACAGGCCAATTTCAGCTCCTGATTCAACTTACATCCGACATCCAGACTACTGTTTGGGGGCCTGTAGATAACTCCCAAGCGGGTCTTTCTACCCTTAGAATTTCTCAGCTCTATCCACACTAACGCTACATCACCTGATTCTAGGTCCTCCCGCGCAAGGGACTGAATATCATCCCTTACCAACATGGCCACCCCACCCCCTCTGCCCGTCAGTCTGTCCTTACGATAGCACGTGTAGCACGTGTATTCATTTCCCAGGCCCTGTCCACTTGAAGCCACGTCTCAGTTATCCCCACAATATCGTATCTGCCAATTTCCAAAAGAGCCTCAAGCTCATCCATCTTACTTCTAATGCTTCGTGCATTCATATATAGTATTTTTAATTTGTTACTCCCCTCACCCTTCCCATCAACTCCTTTTTCACTCAACCTGACAGCATGATCCTTTTTTGAGTTTTCTGCTTCATTGATACAGTTGTCTTTCTTGACTTCCCTTGTTCTAATTTTCCCTTCAATTTCCTTCTTAAACATCCAGATTGTCCCCTCCCCCCCGCTACATAGTTTAAACGTTGCTGTGTTGCAGTAGTAAACCTGCCTGCCAAAATGCTGGTCCCCAACCTATTAAGGTGCAAACCATCTCTCTTATATAATTTATGCTTAACACAAAACATATCCCAGTGATCCAAGAATTTAAATCCTTGCTTCCGGCACCAGTACCCCAGCCACACGTTCAAGTCCATTATCTCCGTGTTTCTGGCCTCACCAGCCCGCGGAACTGGAAGCAAACCGGAGATAACCACCCTGGACATCCTGCTTTTCAGTCTTCTTCCTAGTTCTCCGAAGTCCCAAGTCCCGCTGTAGTATGTTCCTCCTCTTCTTCCCGACATCATTTGTGTCGACATGTACCACCAACTCTGGCTCCTCACCTTCATCCTTGAGGATTTCCTGCACTCTGTCTGTGATGTCTTTAACCCTTGCACCAGGAAGGCAACACACCATCCTTAAGTCCCACCTGCTGCCACAAAAACCCTGGTCAGTTCCTCTCACAATGGAGTCCCCTATTACCACGGCTCTGTGCGATGTCCGACTCTTCCGCTCTGTCTCCACACCAACGTTTGATTGACAGACCTGGCCACCTTGCGGATTGGCAGTGTCATCTGTCTCTACTGTTTCCAAAAGATTCAACTTGTTCCTGACACGTACTTCCCGTAAATAGACTTTAGGAGAAAGTG
>NW_025170776.1:0-1786 GCF_004010195.1 Chiloscyllium plagiosum | reverse complement strand
AATGCACGGGCTATTTACCCCCCAATGCACGGGCGATTTACCCCCGAATGCAGGTTTTTGTTTAGTCCGAATGCAGGGGGTATGAGTGTGAGCCCGTCCTCGGTTGCTGGAGGAGGCTGCTCTTCACCAGGTTGGCGCCTCCCGAGTGAAGCCTCTCCCTCGCTGGAGTAAAGCTGATGGTTAATCCTGGCTCTGTGTCTGTGCTAAACAGCCTGGCCAGGCAGGAGCAATAGGAATGTGCTGTCACTGGCTCAGGGCACAATGTGCAAAAGGCCAAGGCTGAGGCAACTGTCAGCATCGAACTGGAGAAAGTGAAAGAGTGCTAGGACAGAATGCTGGGAGTGCAGCTTGGTGCCTTCCATGAGCTGGAGGCCTGTCCATGATGGGGAAGGGTCCTCACTGCAGTATTGCAATGATAGTCGCTGCCTCACCCCCCCACCCAAGGTGAACTACTGAAGTCTAGGAGCATCCTGTTAGTGGCTCAGCCATGAGGGTTACTAGAGGCTGGCACATGTCAGATGCCAATGTCCATGGATATGGGATGTATATGAAAATGTTGAAAATGTTGGTGCCAGGGTCCAATATGGAGGTCATTTGGAGAAAGCAGCAAGTGGAATCTGTCAGGAGTGCACTCAGGATCCAGAGCAAGGTTCCATACAACTCGTGTGTGTGAGAGAAAGTGTATCTGTGTCAGCGTGTGTGTCTCTGTGTGTCTGTGTCAGCGTGTGTGTGTGTATCAGTGTATCTGTCAGCGTGTGTCAGTGTCTGTGTATCAGAGCGTGAGTGTGCGCGTGTGTCAGAGTGTGTGTGTTTGGTTAGATAGGAAGATGTGTGTTAATGAGACGAGTTGTTCTGTTAATATAACATCCAACAGCAATAATCCTCTTTATTCGGTCAGTCACTGCTGCCCATTGAGGAACACATCTATCTGCCTTTCAGATCCATAAAAGATGCAGCGACTTGTTCCCGATGCTGAGATTAAAAGCCCACACATTCTGACCCTGAGAAAATTGTGTCTATAGTTCATTGCTCACAACAAAAATCTTCCCCAGTGAGGGAGAGAGATTCCAGGGAAG
Source organism: Chiloscyllium plagiosum (assembly GCF_004010195.1). Classification (NCBI taxonomy): domain Eukaryota; kingdom Metazoa; phylum Chordata; class Chondrichthyes; order Orectolobiformes; family Hemiscylliidae; genus Chiloscyllium; species Chiloscyllium plagiosum. Next base: position 710 of record NW_025170776.1, on the reverse strand, counting down.
GGAGAAAGTGACTATGTTAATCAAGGAAGTTTGGAAAGATTAGATTAGATTACAGTGTGGAAACAGACCCTTCGGCCCAACAAGTCCACACCGACCCGCCGAAGCGAAACCCACCCATATATTGACCCATAACCTAACACTATGGGCAATTTAGCATGGCCAATTCACCTGACCCTGCACTGATCTTTTGGACTGTGGGAGGAAACCCGAGCACCCGGAGGAAACCCACGCAGACACGGGGAGAATGTGCAAACTCCACACAGTCAGTCGCCTGAGGCAGGAATTGAACCCGGGTCTCTGGCGCTGTGAGGCAGCAGTGCTAACCACTGTGCCACCGTGCCGCCCACTGTGAGTATTGTATTGAAGGAAGAAACATACGTGGCAAACATTAGCAGTAAACTGCAGGATGGAAAAATGTTTGAAAAGCCAACAAAGTCTGATAAAAAGAGTTAACAATAGGGCAAACAAGCACATAATATGAAAATGGACAGTAGGCCCTAACTGGGTGTGGACATGGACTATCCACCATCTGATGGATTGTGAATTGCATCGCCCTGAGGGACTCCTGCAGAGATGTCCTGGAGCTGTGGTAACTGACCCTCCACAACCACAACCTCCTTCCTTTGTGCTCGGTGTGCCTCGAACCAGTGGAGAGTTTGCCCCCTGATACCCATTGATCCCAGTTTTGCCAGGGCTCCTTGATGCCTTAC
>NW_025170775.1:0-1786 GCF_004010195.1 Chiloscyllium plagiosum | reverse complement strand
ACTATGGAGGACAACATCGAAGGAGGCCCTTCAGTCTGTTGTGGCCCCACTTATCCAACCCAACTGCTTAACGACCTGAATCAAGTCTTCCATTGTTCAGCCCATAGTCTTATATGTTTTGGCATCGCAAATTAACATCTCAATTTTTTTTACCTCTCTGACCCTTTCAGCACATCTACTCAAAACTTTTTGCCTTTTCCCGAAATCTCTTGGCCCCAGTGTTCGATCCCTCCATCAATAACAAACGCTGCTTTCATTCTATCCTATCCATATCCCTCATTATTTTGTGCATTTCAGTCGTGTCTTCTCCAATCTCCTCTACTCGGCGACAAAGAACCCTAGTCTGTCCAATCTCTCCTCATAATTGAAACTCTTCAGCCCAGACAATATCCCATTGAATCTGTCCTGCAACGTTTCCATTGTGATCACATCATTGCTATACTGTGAATTGCAGGACTGCACACAGTAATCTAGCTAGAGCCGAACTAACTTTTTTTCCCTATTCTGTTACAGTATGAGGGCGTCGCTGGCTCGGCAGTATTGATTGCGATCCCTAATTGCACAGCGGGCAGTTGAGACTCAACCGTATTGCAGTGAGTCTGGAGTCACCTGGAGGCCCGAACATGTAAGAATAGCACGTTCCTTCCTCAAAGGACGTCAGTAAACCCGATGGTTTTGTTTTTTTGAACAATTGACCATGGAGTTATGGGTGTTATTAGATTCGTAATTCCAGATATTTATTGAATCTCAATTCTAACACCTGGCATGTTTGGAGTCAAACCCGGGTCCCTGGTTCATTTGTATGGTGTCTGAGTTAACAGTCCAGTGGTAATAGAGCTCAGCCATTGCAGAAAACCTGTGAAATTAATCTTTCTCAATGAAGACGCTTTTCCTCGATATTGTAATGTGTCATTTTCCTGAGCTTGACCCCCAATAATCGCAAGGCCCTATCAGTAAAAGCTGCTACCTGAGGACTGGCCTCACAACAGCGGTCACCAAATGGATCAACTAGTCTGCATGTCCTGATGGTGGGGTTGGGGCACGTTCATCCAGCAACAGTGACCGCAGGAGCACAGAGTGAACAGTATCAAAGTGAGAGTCAGTGTTCGAGTCTGCAGTGCCTAATGAAATGGAAAATGACTCCACAACCACATGATGAAAGAGCAGTGCTCCGAAAACTAGTGCTCAGTTAAACCTGTTAGACTCTAACCTGGTGTCGTGTGATTTTTAACTTTTTACACCATAGTCCAACACCGGTATCTCTAAATTAATGAAATGGGGATGTGGGACGGAAAGTTCAATTAGTGATCGAAGGAGGGAGAGAAATCTTTGAGAACGGGTGGATTTGAATTCTGACATATAAAACACAGAGATGTGAGCAAGCAGAATTTGAAGGGAAAAGATCATCACCTTGGAGAAAATTACCATGTCAAACCAACTGATTCCTTTATGTTTCACAAAAACTGGAGCAGATAGAGGAATTACAGCCGTGACTCGGATTCGAACCGAGGTTGTGCGACCACAACGCAGAGTACTAACCACTATACGATCACGGCATTGCACAGACGCACACAGTGAAAGCGTGCAATCAGTACAGTATCATAGGAAATGTTAGGCAGCGTACCAAATGCACAATATCAGTGCTTAGCGAACAGTGGCAGATCGGTGGGAACTCAGAATGGGCTGACCGTTTAATATCGTTTCTCCCAGAGGCTGTGGTGATTCCACCGTTAATATGCTGAAGGCTGAGATCAATAGATTTCTCCAAAACATCAAAAACTCCGGG
>NW_025170774.1:0-1786 GCF_004010195.1 Chiloscyllium plagiosum | reverse complement strand
CGGGACAGCTGGTCTCTACAATACACACCGGGATAGCTGTTCTCTACGATATACACTGGGACAGCTGTTCACTACGATATACACCGTGACAGCTGTTCACTATGATATACACGAGGACAGCTGTTCTCTAGGACATACACAAGGACAGCTGTTCACTACAATATACACCGGGACAGCTGTTCTCTACAATATCCACCGGGACAGCTGTTCACTACGAGAGACAGTGGGACAGCTGTTCAGTACGATATACACCGGGAAAGCCGTTCACAAGAATACACACCGGGACAGCTGTTCTCTACAATATACACTGGGACAGATGTTCACTACTACACCGGGACAGCTGTTCTCTACAATATACACCGGGACAGCTGTTCTCTACAATATACACAGGGGCAGCTGTTCACTACTACACCGGGACAGCTGTTCTCAACAATATACACCGGGACAGCTGTTCACTACTACACCACTACAGCTGTTGTCTGCAATATACACCGGGACTGCTGCTCACTACGATATATACCGGGACTGCCGTTCACTACGATATACACCGGGACAGCTCCTCTCTACAATATGCACTGGGACAGCTGTTCACTACTACACCGGGACAGCTGTTCACTCCAATATACACCGGGACAGCTGTTCACTAATACACCGAGAGAGCTGTTCTCTACAATATACACTGGGACAGCTGTTCACTACTACACCGCAACAGCTGTTGTCTACAATATACACCGGGACAGCTGCTCACTTCTATATATACCGGGACTGCTGTTCACTACGATATACACCGGGACAGCTGTTCACTACAATATACACCGGGACAGCTGTTCTCTACAATATCCACCGGGACAGCTGTTCACTACTATGTACACCGGGAGAGCTGTTCTTTTCAATATACACCGGGGCAGCTGCTCACTACTATATACACCGGGACAGCTGTTCACTGCAATATACACCGGGACAGCTGTTCACTACAATATACACCGGGACAGCTGTTCTCTACAATGTCCACCGGGACAGCTGTTCACTACTATGTACACCGGGAGAGCTGTTCTCTTCAATATACACCGGGACAGCTGTTCACTACGATATTCACCGGGGCAGCTGTTCTCTACAATATACACCGGGACAGCTGTTCACTACTATATACACCGGGACAGCTGTTCTCTACAATATACACCGGGACAGCTGTTCACTACAATATACACTGGGACAGCTGTTCACTACTATATACACTGTGACAGCTGTTCACTACTATACACACCGGGACAGCTGCTCTCTACAATATACACCGGGACTGCTGTTCACCACAATATACACCGGGACAGCTCTTCTCTACAATATACACCAGGACAGCTGTTCACTACTATATACACCGGGACAGCTGTTCACTAAGATATACACCGGGACAGCTGTTCTCTACTACACTGGGACAGGTGTTCACTACAGTATACCCCGGGACAGATGTTCACTACTACACCAGGACAGCTGTTCTCAACAATATACACCGGGACAGCTGTTCTCTACAATATACACCGGGACAGCTGTTCACTACTACACCGGGACAGCTGTTCACTACTACCCCTGGACAGCTGTTCACTACAATATACACCGGGAAAGCTGTTCACTACTACACCGGGTCAGCTGTTCTCTACAATATACACCGGGACAGCTGTTCACTACGATATACAGTGGGACAGCTGTTCACTACGATATACACCGGAAAAGCCGTTCTCTAGAATATACACCGGTACAGCTGTTCACTACTACACCGGGACAGCTGTTC
>NW_025170773.1:0-1786 GCF_004010195.1 Chiloscyllium plagiosum | reverse complement strand
TCAGCCAGGAAGACAAACATTTTCAACACGGAAAGGGTGCACTGTGTGTGTGTGAGGTTTTGACTTGCGCCTGTCATTAGACAGTAAGGGGAGGTTTAGTGGGTGCTTTCCTCGAGTTTATGTATTATCAGCTGCTGCATCCATTCAGAGAGACCTGAGGTCTGGTAACACCACTCTGGACACTGCATTTATAGAGTGTTTGGTTTCAAATAGAGCCGCGACTATACAGAAGGGGAACTCTGTACACGGGGAAGGGCTGGGCATTGTACTGTCCTCCCTGGGATTTCCAGGAATACTTTTCTAAGCTGAACCAATTCCAAACGTAAAATGTGAACATTTCAAAAATGAGATGGTCACTTAGCAGTTTCCCCTCCATCAGTATAACCTATAAACTCACACCAGAGACAGAACTGTGTTGCCACTCACTATGAAGTGAACTGGATTAATTCTGGAACTTTCCAGACAGGCGTTGTAAACATATTCATCATCTCCGAAGTGCAGTCCTCCTAAATATTCACTGGCTGTCAGAAGCCATCTGCCAGCTGAGAGGAAGATATTGAGTCCATCCCCCTGAGGAAGGTACAGAAGCAAACTTCCAGATATACTAGCGAACAGGGGACTGGTGAACATGCGGAACTGCACAAAACTAGAATTAATGAAGAGTATGTTTTTGAAAATCCATTCGAATTAAAGGTTGGTAAGGTGCTGCATCTGATGAGTTCCATCCCAGTGTATTGAGGAAGTGACAAGAGAGCCAGTGAAAGCAGTACTAATTATTCTTCAGAGCTGATTTGATTCTGGAAAGGATCCTGTAGCCTGGAAAACATAAATATTGTAAACATAAATATTTAAAAAAGAACAAAGAGGGAAAACATCTTTTATAATAAATGTGACAACTGGACACTTGGAGAACAATGATATATTTTGATGGATTTGGCCTAGATTTAGTAAAGGGAAATGATCTTTGCTAAACCTGCTGGAGTTTGTGGACTCTGTCCGTTGTATCATTGCCAATTGAGAACCAGCAGGAGTGACGTATTTGAATTTTCAGAAGACGTTTGACATTTCTGAATGCAGTTGGGTGGAGAATATTAGAGTCCATTGTCAGGTAAGGGTGGAATACACCGAATGGATTAAAAATTGGATAATGGCAAAATGAACAGAGTAGCGTATTTTTTGTTTCTCTGGACGAAATGTTTGTGGGGTATCAGAAGGATCAGCTGTTGTGCAATAGCTGTACACAAGGTATAAAAATGATTCAGATGTGAACAACAAATACTATCATTCACATTTAAGTTTATTAAATGGTGAGAGGTTGGGAAGGGCTGTTGTTGAAAAGGACCTGGATGTCCTTGGTTATAAGTCACTAACAGAATTCGTATGGGGCAGAAAGTCATTCTAACTGTAAAGGATATGTGGTCAATCATGGAAAATTATTGGAGAACCAGAGCAAATATATCTTACTAAATGGTAGTGTTTTGTTGAGCCAGTATTTGTGGGTATTGTGTACAGACAGAATATGTTTTATAAATAATGATCTCCATGTCACTGAGACAGTGTACAGGAGTTTCACCAGACTGAACCCTGGCATGGTGTTAACATAAGGAGAGAGTGCAGTAACTATGTGTTTAATCTGCAGCGTTGTTAGAGAATAAGAAGTTGAAATTTGATGTTTATGGATGGACCCTCATATCTCAAGCAGCCATTGATAAGGTGAGAAATTCCATATTTTCCATAGGATGCTCGACTCCTGATATTTTACGTACCTGTGCTAAGACCTCATTTT
>NW_025170772.1:0-1786 GCF_004010195.1 Chiloscyllium plagiosum | reverse complement strand
TCTTAGCAACTCAATAGAATTCTTTGAGGAGGTCCAAAGTTGATTGATGAGGGAGAAACTGTAGATGTCGTCTACATGGACTTCAGGAAGGCGTTTGGTATGTTTCCCCACGGTCGGGCTATGGTGAAATTGAAGTCACATGGTGCGCTAGCTACGTGGAGAAAGAACTGGCTGGGCAACATAAGACAGAAAACAGTAGTGGGAGGGAGTTTCTCAAAATGGTGAACTGTGACCAGTGGTTCCATTTAAGATGTTTCTGGAAAGATACATGAATAAGAAGAGAGCTAATGGATACAGATCCTTAGAAAATAGGCGACAGGTTTAGATGGAAGATTTGGATCGGCGAAGGCTTGGACCATTGAATGGCCTGTTTCGGTGCTAGAATGTTTTGTTCTAACATTATCAAAGACCAATCACACCCCAGTAATGGTCTCCCACAACCTCTTCATCAGGCAAAAAGATATGGAAGCTTGAAAACACAGAGCAGCTGGTTAATTAAAAATTGCTTCCTGACTGTTATTAGACTGATGAATGTACTCTCGTATCTCAGATAATGCTGATCTTGTTCATGTTGATCTCGCATCGCGCACGCCCTGTACAACATAACCTGAATGCCTCTCAGGCATGTTTTATAGCAATCGTTCTGCACATCCTTGATTACTATGATCTGCCTGTACACCTTGGTACAGGTCATAGTAAATCCTCATCTTCCTCCCCCCAGCTCACTCCGAGCTCTCTCTGGTCCCCACACCCAGCACCTTCCATTCCCCGTCCTCAGCTCACTGTGTGCTTTGTATCTAACTATTTCTCTCACACTGTCTGCTTCCTTGTATTTTCCTTTTCTCTATCTTCTGTTTCTTTCCCTGAACTTATTATCTCCCCTTCTCCCTGTCCATGTGACTGTTTGTTTCTTGTTTTGTTTCCTTTCTCTGTTTTGTTGACTGTCCTTTTGTTTCCCTCGCTGTTTTCTCTCTCTCCTTAAACGTATCTGTCTATTTCTCCCTCCTTGTGATGGTGATGGCGTCTCTATTCTCTTGAAGCATGTGATGGCTCTTTGGTTGGATGTTGGCAATAAAAAAACTCAATTTTGGTATCTTGGACATAATTTAAATTTATTGGTTAAATTTCAATTGTTGTCCAAACAGCAAGCAGAACTTGGATATCCATTTAACAACCAATTCTTACATCTAAATATTTTGGAACTACCTCCTCTCAGTGCTCTGCATACTGACAACTGAAAGCATTCTATTCACGTGCATAATAGTGTGACTGTAACAGCTCTTCCCATGACCATAAGAAACTACAGATTGTTGTGTGCACAGCCCAGACTATCATGGAAGACAATCTTCCATCCATTTAGACTTCTCATTGCCAGCCTTTCGCTGGCATCAAATATCTCTCCAAAACCGATAATGATCTCCTACAACCTCTTCCAAAAGGGAGGAGATACAGAGGCTTGAAAACATGGACCAGCATGCTCAGGAACACCTTCTTCCCCACCGTAATTACCCTGGCGAATTGAAGTCTCTAACTTTTCAAATAATATTAACCTTGCGAAAGTCGCTCTTGCTTTGCACACCTCCTGTGCAGCTGTTACCTTGTATGCCTCACTCTGTCTAAGTGCCCTGTGAGGCTCAAGGTCTTCTCAAGGGCAATCAAATAAGTGAACTCATGCTGGCACAGCCAGCGATACCTATATCACATTAATAAATTTAAGAAGATGACGACACTCAGGGAAGACAGACAGTTGGGTCAAATCGCTTTAAACATGATCTTAGATATATAT
>NW_025170771.1:495-1786 GCF_004010195.1 Chiloscyllium plagiosum | reverse complement strand
CCAAGTATGAATTTATTATATTGACAATCTTAACAGCAAATGATACAATCCAATAGTTTGGCGGTACAAGACCGTGGAAAATTGAAAACATGGGAGAAGAACTGTCGAGATACCAGCGTGCAAAGATTGCCTGAAAAATAGCTCTCCTATAGGTATCTTTATTGATTCGTAACTGGTGAAGCAGAGTCCCCAAGAAGAAAAGAAGACAGGAATATGGAGAAGAACTGAAAGCTTCCTGGTTTTGAGAAAATAAGTTTTGTTTTGTAAATCTTAATTAGGAGTCTCATCGGACTAGTACTGTGGAGGGAGAAGGTAAAAGACAGGTTAGAGGAAGAAGTTGTAAATAGTTGTTCGTTTATTATTCTCTGTTATACTTCAAGAAATAATGTTGTGATTGTTTACTTTAAATAGATTTGGACTCTGGAATTATCACAGATTACTGCATGAGATAAATCTTTTCTCTGTTGCTGGTTTTAATTAAGCAGGAAGATTTATCCTGTGTTGTAACACGACAAACCCAAAGCTATGTTTTTTTTACTCTTTACGGTACTGTGGAACAGCTGAACTAGCCACTCAGTTCAAGATCTGCATAAAATGCTGCCCTGACCAGGGCTTCATACATCCTGAGAGAGATGAATAAAGGTAAAGATAGCTCCCTTTCTCTGCCTGTTTTCTGTATTGCTACATCGCATTTCCATTCAGGTGCATGATCATCCCCTATTTTAGGTGTATTCAATCTCATTGAAATTCTCCCCGAGAGTGATGCTCATCTCCATAGGTATGTCTGGTGCTGGCTTTATTGATGCTGACGTATAGATGTAAGGGACTGATAAATTCCATGTCAGTCGTAGTGCATGGATAAGGAATGGCTTTTTGTGGCACATGAAATAAATGGCGATGTTTAAATGAGCGAACATATGTTTTTTGACAATCCCTGAGAGTGTTGTTGAGGCAGTATTTGGGGTACTGTGGAGAGTCTTTCTCTCAAGTTTCACCAGACTAATCCCTGGGATGGTGGCACCATGAGCAGTGAGTGAAGCTCAGTGAGAGAATAAGAGGTGATTTCATTGAACCTTAAGGGGGATGGACAATCACTCATGATGTTCTAAACAGACACTGAAACGGTGATAAGTTCCATGGCTTTTTTTTCCACTCAGATTGCATGATTCTCGATAGTTTAAGTGCCTCTGAGAACGTTCCACCCAATCACCCCCAATCCCTATTTCAACTGAGAGAGAGAGAGAAAGAGAGAGAGAAAGAGAGAGAGAAAGAGAGAGAGATAGAGAGAGAG
>NW_025170771.1:0-481 GCF_004010195.1 Chiloscyllium plagiosum | reverse complement strand
AGAAAGAGAGAGAGAGAGAGAGAGAGAGAGAGAGAGAGAGAGAGAGAGAGAGAGAGAGAGAGAGAGAGAGATGTTCAGGCTTTTGAATAAACTCTCCCAACATTAATACATTTCAATTGGTGCATGATCTTGCCATGAATGTCATGTTATCCATAATCCCGATAGCAGCAACAATACCTTCGTTATAAAAGTGTAAACTCATTCCAGCATTATAGAGAGAAGGAAAATCTTTTTACACCACAGGGAAGAAACATAGATGTCTAAGAGGAAAATGAGACATTGTGATCATCGCTGAGAGTGTTGTTGAGGCAGTATTTGGGACACTGTGGACCGACGTTCTCTCCTTTATAAGGAATGATCGCCTTGCTACAGAGAGAGTGCAATGGAGTTTCACCAGACTAATCCCTGGGATGGTGGTACCATGAGGAGACTGTGAAGATTAATCTCCGGCGTTGTGAGAGAATGAGAGGCGATTGCATTG
>NW_025170770.1:0-1786 GCF_004010195.1 Chiloscyllium plagiosum | reverse complement strand
TCTGAAGTTCTTGGTAATGTTTAACTGAGCGAATACAGTGAACGAATTTTCGTTCGTGGAGATGAAAATTTCAAATATTATCCCCCTCAGCGTAACAAACATGATTAGTTTGGATGTGTGATGAATCTCCACAATGCGCTTGCGCCAAGTAAAAGTCGAACTTTCAATTGACTGATCCATAGCCAGCGATAGGAATGGTTGTACCACTGGCCAGATGCACAGCTGAGACTTTACACGCTGCAGAGCTGTCTGTTAACAAGTACATGAGCAATAACAGTAACAGTCACAAGGTGAACAAAGAACAAAGATAACCACCATCATTGATTCACCTTAAATTGTCCTCGAAAAAAACGACCATTCACAATCTGATCAGCCAATCAATGAGGTCACTGCTGATCAAGGGAATTGCAACTTACTTTGCTGCGTTTTCACCATAATTTGAGGTAAACTCCAGCCTAATCATAACATCGCATATTCCCATTAATTTTCAGATTTGGATTACGTTAATGACCTGTTGCAGGAAACTGAACAACATGAAATGAGTGAAAACGTCATTCCGGTGAGGTAATCCAGTGCAGAGTCGGCCAGAAAAGAAAAGACAAAGACATGAAACATCACTGCCATTTCTCTCTGTACCAATGTGTTTTCCTGAGTTGAATGTTTGCAGGACTTGTCTTTAATATCTTAAGAATTAATTATTTTCCCGGGAAAGATTCTTCATAAATCAATTAACATCTGAGTTGTTGAAACATATTTTACTTCAGATTAAAATAGTTAAATATCCTTTCCCCCAGCCTAATGTCCCAATCCTCCCTCCTCTTCCATGTAAATACCAGCTGCTCCAAGTGAGGTTGGAGCTCCCAACCTGACGTTCCAATGCTCCTTGCTGCTTCATGCCGATAGAAGCTGCACTCTTGAAGTTGGAGCTCCCAGTATGATGTCCCAATGCTCCCTGCTCCATGTCAATAGAAGCGGTCCAGTTGAGGTTGGATCTACCACTCTGATGTTCCAATGCTCCCAAGCTGCTACATGTCATTAAAAGCTAGTCCTTGTGAGGTTGGAGCTCTCAGTCTGATATCCCAATGCTCCCTCCTCCATGTGAATAGAAGCGGTCCAGTTGAGGTTGGGGCTATCACTCTGATGTCCCAATGCTTCCTGCTGCTACATGTCATTAAAAGCTGCTTCTGGTGAGAGTGGAGCTCCCAGACGGATCTTGCAAAGCTCCTTGCTCCATGTCAACTGAAGCTGCTTAGGTGAGATCTCGCAGTCTGATGTTGCAATGCTCCCTGCTGCTTCATGTCAATAGAGGCTGCTCCAGTTGAGGCTGGATCTCCCAGTCTGATGCCCCAATGCTCACTGCTGCTCCAAGTCAATACAAGCTGCTCCCGGTGTGGTTGGAACTCCTGGACTGATGTCACAATGCTCTCTGGTCCATGTCAACAGACGCTGCTCCAGATGAGGTGTAAGCTCCCATCCCTGGCAGCTCACACACCTCTATACCATCATAGAAATAGTGCCCACTGACCATTTCCACCACTGGAGCTATTGGTGGAATATCCACATCATGTAAACCTAATATTAGTTTTAGCCACCACCGAATCAGTATTTCCAAACGACATTCTTTCTTAAACCTTATTTAGCATGTGCATATTGCAGTCAATCCGAAGTTTGATAATGGTTCTAATTGATATATGCTCAATAAAAGTTAAATCCTATTTTTCATGTTGAGTAACTGCTACTTAGCAAGGATAAAGTTTGAATGAAATCACACTTTTATTCCAGGTGA
>NW_025170769.1:0-1786 GCF_004010195.1 Chiloscyllium plagiosum | reverse complement strand
CCTTTCTGAAATACGATATAAAGAAGCTTCTCACAAAAAACATTAATTTTCTTCGACATCCCTCAGGAACTGTCAAGCTGACTGTCCTCTACGTCTCAAAATAGAGAAAGAAATTTTTTTTTCTTATTTTACACAATAATTTCCATAACACTGATCTGTTACTCACAGATCTTTCCTTCCATAGTCTCTCTTTTTCACTATCCTTGTAAAGTGGAACCACATTTGCTCTTCTCCAGTATTCTGGCACTCTGCTGTGGCCAGGTTCTCCGTACAAATTTGAATCAGGGCCTTTCGTCTCTCTCATGACATCCTGTGATACAACTCTTCCGGACCTGGAGATTTGGCCAGTTTTAAAACTGCCAAAATTATCAATCACTGCTGGAATCTTGTATTAATCTGCTCAAGACCTTAACAGTGCATAATTTCAAATTCGATACGTCCATCCTCCTTCTCCCAAGTAACAATTGATACGGAATGTTGACTCATCACAGCATCACAGCTCCAGGGACAAGGGTTGAAATACAGAAATGGGAGAGAATTAAGACTTTAAACATTCTCATTGTTTCTACGTGGATTTCAACCGGATGCTTCATTTTCCTGCTGCAAACTAAAGATCGTAGTTGCGGTGAATTATCCGTGCTATATTTCCATAGTGTGCAGCTTATGTGGATCAGCCATTGGAAATGCAAGTTAATTCGGATGAGTTAGATTTGGGTTGGATGCTCTTCAGAGAGTCGATGCAGATTCTATGGACCAAATGGCCTGCTGCCACACTGTCGGAATTCGAAGATGAAAGCAAATGAGAAGGTGCATGCAAGCATTGGCAAGCATTGATGGATTAAACTGGAGAACACCCTTTGCATTTCCTCTGTTGCTTTTTCGAATTGGCAGATCTAAACTGCACAAGATACTCCAGATGCAGTCCTCCAACACGCATACAATATGTGCAGGACGTATTTTCTTCTGTGTTCTGCTTCATTTTAAATGAAGGTCAACAATACTTCTACCTTTCTTTTGCGAATTTGATTTACTGACTCACTCTATGAGTTCGGATATAATTTTCCAGTGTATCCAACTCCATTACTCCTCCATTGCCTACGTCTCCAAGAAATATCACACAGCAATATTTAGGAAAAGTTTGCCAATTCTATTTTTCTTTCTGCATAATTACACTGCTTTATTTGATCTAATGCAATTTTAACTTACTTTGTTGACATTCATTTAATCATCTTTTGCTTTTATTGTTTGCTTCTTGGAGGGATAACATATATTGTACAACCACGGTGTATCTAACAATAAAAATATTGCCTGTCTTCAATTTAATATTTTTTTTCATTTGCTTTTCCAATTCAATGAAGCAAGCTTGCTCTTTATGGGTTGCATGACGAGGGCTATTAACCGTAAATTGAAGCCAAATGAAAATCTGTTTTGCAATTGGACGTCAGAAAAATTCAGTATGCTATGTTCTCTAACTCCAAAAGGGTCCTTCACAGTAAAGTTTGCAATATGTTAGTCGGATTTCATAACTATTAATTTCAAAACAGCCGACGCTCCGGGTCAGTGTTCAAGCAATCTGTAAAAACATCACATCTCATACAGGCTGATGAAATCCATTTTCCCAGCTTTATCATTTACTGAGGTTAGCACTTTAAAAGCAATTTGGATTTGTCAGTTGTTACTGCAGGATGCGCACACTTGTTCATACAATTTCCGATTTTATAACATGCTCAACATTTATATGAAATCCGTAAGGACTTCGAATGCTGTAAATCAGAGACCAAAACAA
>NW_025170768.1:0-1786 GCF_004010195.1 Chiloscyllium plagiosum | reverse complement strand
GAAGCTGAAACTTGATGATGATGGACGGACATTCATTCTGTCCCAAACAGCTGAATAGTGTGAAAATTCCATACTTTTCATTGGATGATTAATTCCCGATAGTTTACATGCATCTGCAGAGCCCCATGTCGATTGATAGAGAGCTACAGGCTCTGAATGAACTCGGGACACTTGAATGAACTGTTAGTGTTTGACCCTGCATTGAATGTCACTTTGTGCATCATCCTGTCAGCAGCTACTATAACTTCATTTTGAAAGAGTTAGTCGTTCCTCACCAGCTTCTGGCCTCCATGGAGACCATGGGTCTGCCTTCTTGGAGATTGAAGACAATTATTTGGAGAATACTTTAAAAGATTGGCTTCATTTCGAATGCCAGAAAACCATGTTTAAGTAACACTTACTGTGCAGCCCCTGCTCCATTTCTTTACAACGTTAGAACATCTCTGACCCTTTCCTGTTCCTGTGTTAGTGGCTTGAGAAGCTGAATGACCTCTTCCTGTTCCTTTTTAATGATCCGGGAGTGAAATGGTCTCTGTCTGAACCTGTGTAAGTGGGTGTGGGAGTGAGCAGATTTCTTCTCTTCCTGTTTTATAGGCAGGAGGAACTGAATGGACTATCACACTTTTTACCCAGTAGTTTTGATGGGCTGAATGGCTTCCCCATATTCTTGTGAAACCAGATTGAAGTGCTGAATGTGCTCTTCGTTTTACTGTGGAAATGTACAGTGCTGTAACATGAATGTTGCCCAGACTTTAACAGCACAATCTGGAATGTTGTCCAGGTCGAGTTGCACATGGACCCAGACTGCTTTAAGAGCTGAAGAGGGACAACTTGTTCTAAACATTATGTAAACTTCAGTGAATATCCCCACTTCTGCTCAGTTTTGACTCAATGGGCTGAAAAGCCTCTTTCCAAAGTGCAGGGATTCCCTGATGACAAACAGAAGATGCCTGGGCTGAGGGAGCTACCTTAAAGATCTCCTGCAGAGATGCCCCATGGCCGAGATGATTGGTGCCCACCAATGGTAATCATCTTCCCTTGTGCCGTGAATGACTCCAAACAATGGAGAGGTCACAGTCGATTCACATTACGTGTGATTTTGTTCAGGCTCCTTGAACTCATCCTCAGTCAAATACTGCCTTGAGTTCAGGGCCAGTCTCTCTTGCCTGAGCCAAGTATTCCCTCTTTTGTTCATATCAATAGGTCATGATGTAGAAACAGAGAATGTTTTCTTCAAACAGAGGGTAGTGAATGTCAGGAATTCTCTTACACAGATTTAGGGGAGCTAGTTCACTGAAAGGGGCCAGTGGTGTTCCGCAGGGATCGCCTCTGGGAACCCTACTCTTTGTTATTTCTATAAATTACTCGGATGGGGATGTTGAATAGTGGGTTAGCAAGTTTGCCAATGACACAAAGGTTGTTGGAGTGGTACAACGGGACATTGACAGGATTCAGAGCTGGGCTGAGAAGTGGCAGATGGATTTCAAACTGAAAAAGTGTGAAGTGAATTCCTTGCAAGCTCGAATGTGAATGCAGAATACATGGTTAAAGACAGGATTCTTGGCAGTGTGGAGGAGCAGAGCGATCTTGGAGTCCGTGTCCATGGATCCCTCAAATTTGCTCCCCAATTTCATGGTGTGGTTAAGAAGGCATATGGTGTGTTGGCTTTCATTTGCAGGGGGATTGAATTTAAGAGCCGTGAGGTTATGCTGAAGCTCTGTAGAGCCCTGGTTAGACCACACTTGGAATATTCTGTTCAGTTCTGCTCACCCCATTATAGGAAGGA
>NW_025170767.1:0-1785 GCF_004010195.1 Chiloscyllium plagiosum | reverse complement strand
TGATTGGATTCAAACAAACTGTGCAATGAATTAATCTTTCTCAGCTCCACAGGCAGAGAGACCTGGGAAATGAAGATGTCGGTGTGGTTCTTTATTGGTGGGCCGAGTTGTGAATGCAATGGACATGAAATCCATTGCGGTTTCCCCACGCAGGTGTGAACCCTGCCGACTACAGTTGAGAACTGTCGTCAAAAAGAAGGGAGATATTTCAATCACATCTGGACTGGTCGGGAATCTGCAACCCACTGCCTGTCAGGGTGGAACAAGCAGATACCCACAGAGTTGCTTTTGAGGCTATGAGCCAAGTGTTTGGAAATGAGACTAGAACAGTGAGGGGCATGAAGTCGTGATCGAAATGAAGCAGGCACCTGAGGATTAATGTGTTTTATTTGCCAGTGAAAGATATTGCTTCACAAAGTTGGGACTATAGAAGGAAAGCAGTGACGGTGATTATCTTTGGCTGTTCACATTGTGAATGTTCCCATTGCTGCGCATGTCCGTATTAACGTCACAACTCTGCAGCATGGCGGCGTCAGGAACGCGCAGTGTCGGGGGCGCAATGGATGACGCATCTGACTCCAGCTACCTGTTTGAAATGCAGCTCACAGCTTCTTCACACATCCCAATTAATCTTTCTCATTGTCCTGAAGCAGACATACGGTTTGAATTCCTGATCTGCAGGAACGAGACTCTTTCACTGTCTCGCGTCAGTAAGTGTCCCTGAGAACATCAGAGTCACGTCACAGCGCTGTCAGAGGAGGGGAAGCTGAAAGAGCCCCACACGCTGCTCACGGGCATATTTCACTTTCCCCAACACACCGCCACAACCTCTGCGGCTTCTGCGAGTGGAAAAGGAAGAAACGCCAAAACCCAGTCTCAGCTTTGTAAATCTTCAGGAAATAAGAAAACTGATTATCCCTTCGGGTCTTCCATCCTGGCCTGACAGCGTTGATTTTAAATGGCTGTCCAGTTAGTGCCGATTCGTTTTGGCTGAAAAAATCTTCCTTATCTCATCCCAGCATTTCTTGCCACAGAGAACTGTGCGGCAGAGTTCATGTATATATTTCCTTGTATGGTATTTTGTAAATAACATTCGTTTGCGGGTTGTTTGTATAGGGTTTTTAAGGTTCACTAACCGTTGTTTATAGAACATAGAACATAGAAGAATACAGCGCAGTACAGGCCCTTGGGCCCTCGATGTTGCGCCGATCCAAGCCCACCTAAACTAAACTAACCCACTATCCTCCATATACCTATCCAATGCCCTCTTAAATGCCCATAAAGATGGAGAGTCCACCACTGTTACTGGCAGGGCATTCCATGAACTAACGACTCGCTGAGTGAAGAAAACGACTCGCTGAGTGAAGAAAAGTTTAATGCTGAGAGGGTTGAGTTGTCTGGAAATCATTTCACAGATGTCTTTAATGTAAAGTAATGTGGCTAGGGTTTCTGCAGACGTTGTATCTGCGAGTGTCAGTTTGTTGATGTGAAATCGTCACACTGGGTTTATTGGGTAGGCAAAAGTGAGGACTGCAGATGCTGGAAACCAGAGTTTAGGTCAGAATGGTGCTGGAAAAGCACAGCAGGTCAGACAGCTTCCGAGGAGCAGGAAAATCGACATTTCGGGCAAAAGCCCTTCATTCGGAATAGAGGCAGGACGCTTCCATGGTTGGCGAGATAAATTGGGGGGTGCTGGGCCGAAGGTAGCAAAGAGTACCATAGGTGAATGGGGGTGGGGATGGAGGTGACAGATCAGAGAGGAGGTGGAGCGAACAGTTGAGAAGG
>NW_025170766.1:0-1785 GCF_004010195.1 Chiloscyllium plagiosum | reverse complement strand
CCCTACTCTGTTACTCTGCATTTACCCCTGACTAACGCACCTAAGCGGCACTTCGCTGAACACTATTGGCAAAACACAAACAACCCAGACCCATTGCTCTACATTATGTTGAATCTCCTTTCTCACAACAGATACTGACAGAACTACTGAGCATTTCCAGCAACTTCTGGTTTTGTCACCGATGTTGATTGCATATTGATAAAAACGTGAGCAACATAGAATTGAAAAAAAAAATAGCTGAATTTAAACTCTTAAGAGAAAACTAATTATTTGGTCGTCCAATGATCCCTGTAAAGGTTCATTACATTACTGCTGTTCGGTCTATTAACATCATTTGTTCACTTTCCCAATCCATCAATAAAGAATTTTTTAATGTCTTTTTTGATATCAGAAAGCTTGGAAACGTTGCACATTTACTCTTTCATATGTGAAAGTGATAACATCTCATTCTTTCATCTCAGTCCAAGAACAGAGAATTACTAAAAAAAAACGTGCACACACATGCACACATATAAACGCACTTGCATACACACATAGACACACACACACACACACAAAGACACAATGGAATTCTTTGTCGAAAAATAATATTAACAATGTAAGTAATTGGAATGATAATTGGAAAGATGGATTTAGGTAAAGGGAGGATGAGAGAAAATGGGGCTTTTTAGAACAGAAAAGACTATTATGTGAACTTACTAAGTTGATCAAATTTATGGAAAGCTATGCAAAGCAGATAAAAGTTATTGGTATGAAGGTGTAGAGATATATGTTACAAGTGTTCTGAAATAAGTTAAATGTAACATTTGAATGTGAAATCAATAGCTGAGTTGCCACGAAACGAAAACCAATTCAAATTCGGCCAGTTTAAATTTTGTGCCAACACACTGAAATCAAATTGACTTTGAAATACTTGATGACTTCAAAATCAATGAAATGGTCCGATGTTTAGAGGTATAAAACTGGACATTTTGAACATTTATGAGGAGAACTGCCAAGGACATCCAGAAAGATAGATGCGAGTTGAATGTCTTTCTGAAAGGTACCTGTCAATAGGAGGTTTGCACAGCAGAACATCGATGCCAAACGAGGTAAAGCTCTACAGGGGAAAGTATAAACGGAGAATCGACAAAGCTGAATGGTTTTGAAATGTGTTATTAATTTGTAAACCTTAATCGTGTTTTTTTGTTTTATCGGACCAGTATTGTAGAGTGGGAGGTCAAAGATACGTTTAATCGAAGGGAGTTCTAAATAGCTGTTTGTTTTATTATTCTCTGTTGGACTTAAATAAAAAAAATGTTAATTTTACTTTTAATTGTGACTTCTGTAAATGGATCTTTGCGACTCGAAATTTAACAGATTATGGCATTAGGTGAACTTTTTCTGTGTGGCTGGTTTAAATTAGGAGTGGGGTTAACCCTGTGTCGCAACAGCTTGGGGGCTTTCGTCCACGTTATGAACAGGTTTCGACAGATCCAGTCTGAGGCTTGAGCAGATTTGTATAGATTTGAGGGACGAAAGGAAAATAAAGTATATTTAAACATTTGCACGTTCGTGTCTGAGATCGTTAAATAAAACATCAGTGAGACAACGTGTTTAATTCCGATGACTTGTGTTTGTTTAAATTAAAAGTGACAGAAATGGCTGTTAAAAAAAGTTAAGACGGGTTTGAAGATGATTCTCAAATTTGCCACGAAATCTTAGAAGGAAGGATAAAGGCCAAACTTTTAGAATTAGCAAGGAAGTTAGATTTGGATTTAACCAAAGACAAAAGTAAAGCTGAAA
>NW_025170765.1:0-1785 GCF_004010195.1 Chiloscyllium plagiosum | reverse complement strand
CACGTCCCTTCCCATGTTTGCACCATCCTCCAGTTTCTGCAGCCCTTCCTACCTCTGTAACATGGCCCGGACTCGACAACTCTTCCTTCCTCTGCAGTGTTCCCCAGAAGGGCATTTACAGAGTTAGGGAGGGATATTGGGACTGGAGGATTTTGCAAGTATTAGGAATATAGGGACTTGAGGAGGTTTCACAGTTTATGTGTGTTGCAGGGACTGGAGGAAGTTACAAAGATAGGGATGGTTTCACATTGGAGGATTCTGAAGGAAAAAAAGTTTACATGGTTAAAGGCAGGATACTTAGCAGTGTGCACGAACAGAGGGTTCTTGTGTCCCTGAAGTTACCACCCCAAGTTGAGAGGGTATTAAGAAGGCATATGGTGCGTTGGCTTTCATTAGCGGGGGATTGAGTTTAAGAGATCCAGGATTTTGCTGCAGATCTATAGAGCCCCAATTACACCACACTTGGAATACTGTGAACAGTTCTGTTCACCTCATTATAGGAAGGATGTAGAAGCTTTAAAGACAGTGCAGAGGATACTTAGCAAGATGCTGTCTGCACTGGAGGGCATGCCAATTGAAGTTAGGTTGTGGAAGCTAGGGATTTTCTGATCGTAGTGAAGAAGGAAGAATGGTGACATGATAGAGGTGGACAAGGCAATGAGAGGCATCGATCGCGTGGATAACCAGAGACAACTTCCCATGGCAAAATGGCTTGCACAAGGGGATTATCTTTAAGGCAATTGGCGGAAGATTTAGCTTAGATATCAGAGGTACGTTATTTACACAGAGTGTGGTGGGTGCGTGGAATGGACTGCCAGCCGTGGTAGTAGATTCAGACACATTATGGACATCTAAGCAACTCTTCCATAGGCACAGCGATTATAGCAAAATATAGGGTATGTCGGTTAGTCTTAAGAGTAGGATAAAAGGTCAGCACAATATCGAGGGCTGAAGGGCTTGTACTGGGCTGTCCTATTCTATGTTCTAAATAGCGAGGGTTATGAAGGCAGGAAGAGGTTTCGGAAAGCTGAAGAGGATGGGGTCTGAATGAAGAGACACAAAGAGGAGGCGTTGCTAAGGTTGTAAGAGGTAACAGAGACAGAAGGTTGTGGGGACTGGTGGTGGTTTCACAGGGAGGGAGGAGCATCGAGTCACAAGAGGTTACAGAAATGTGGAAAGCTGTAGGGCCTCCAGGGGTTTCATGGAGCTAGGGACGTTGGGAGGGATGGATCAGTTTGGTAAGGATGTTGGTAGATTGGGGTGTTTTACACAGACAGGAATGTTTCAGGTGAATGGAGCTGAGTACAGAGATAAAGTGGGTTGTACTGATTGGAAAACCAAACAGACATATGGAGGGTAGTCGTGACTGTAGATGTTTATAGATATAGGAAGGCTGAGGTTCTGCAGGTAATTTAGATATGGAGGGTGTGGAATCATACAGATCTTCCATGTGATAAAGACAGCAATTTTGGTTGGAGACAGTTTCACAGATTAGGGAGCATTAGTAACCTCCTCCAGTTTGGTCAAAGTGGGAAGGGTTGTAGGGAAGGGTGATGTTTACACATGCAAGAGCTGGAGAAGATTATGGGAATGAGTAGATGGATGGAGACACTAGAGGAACTTACATTGACAGGGTGGGTGCTGGCAATGAAAATATATCACACAGATAGAGGGTCTTGTAGGAACTGGATTGGAAGAGTCACAGGCATTGGAATGACTTCTGCAGATTGGGAGTATTACAGGGACTGAGGGGATTGTAGGGTCTCCACAGATTGAGCATGTCTT
>NW_025170764.1:0-1785 GCF_004010195.1 Chiloscyllium plagiosum | reverse complement strand
TGAATTTGGGGTGTGTATGTCCCCTGCCTTATATACACTGGACATCACACCCTCTTGCAAGTGTAAAATAAAGGACACTACTGATTCAGATTTTGTCTTGGACTGCAATTATTGAAGTGTGTGAGCTTTGTTTCTCACAATTGAGGGCTCGTCCGGGATATTCTTCCATCGCCGGGGGAGTGGCTGGCCTTGGACACTGGGAAGACGCGTCCCGTTCCCCATTGAGGAGCGGTCTCGTGCCCCGGTTTGATCCGCTCCCTTGGGGGACTGGTACAGATCCAACAAGAGAAACATCTGAATCAGACAGTGATAGGAGCTCGATAGCAAATACGGCGAAAAGGGGCCAGGCAACTCTGTGCACAGGCCAAGGTAAGAAACCTGACTTTTAAGTATTCCCTTGGTGACCGGGAAAAGGGGTATTTACTCGCTGAGGGACTGGCGAGGGCCCCGCGAAATGGGGGGTAGGCGGAGTAGCTGTCACGGAGTAAAGGAAGAAGAAAAAGTCCCTGGTAACGTTCCTCCTGAAAGTCTGTTGGGGAGGATGTTGCGGGAATGGACAAGCAATACTTGTACAAGGACAAAAGATAAAAAGAAAATGATTAAATATTGTTGTTTAGTATAGACCAAAGACCCAATCCTTCGTCTGATTGACTTCTAGCCAAAGTATGGTTCGGACGAGGATTGGGTCTGTCAGTATTTAGGGTTGTATGTGAATAAAAAACAACCTTTTAGTCAAGAGGAGGCGGACTATGCGTCCTGTTGGAAGGGCAGTTTGGGGATGATGGTAGTAAAGACAAAGGATTCCCCCTCTGCCTCACCTAGTCCCTGGGATCCTCTTGGCTGTTTGCCCCCTCCGTACCATAAAATCAGGTTAGGTGAACATGGGGGAGGAGGAGAGACAGACAGACAGGGACAAGGAACAGATGACTCACAAGAGGAGGATGAAGGGGCGGTGGACGGGGATGTTGTTGTTCCTGACCCTCAATCCTCAGCAAAAGAAAGGAAAGCTACAGTGGATGTAGAGGAGGCCTCCGGAGGATCTAAATCAAAGCCTAAGGAGGGAAAACAAAAATAAAGGGAAGAACGTAACGACTTATCCCCTTCGGGAGGTACCAATAGGGGACAAAGAGATTGGGTTTGTAAGTGCCCCCCTCACCAGTGGGGAGGTCAGAACATTTAGTCCTGGTTGAGGATCCGATGGGGTTGTCTGAACAAATTGATCAATTTTTGGGGCCCAGTCTGTATACCTGGGCTGAGTTAATGTCTATTTTGAATATACTATTTACTGGGGAAGAAAGGGGACTTATACGAGGAGCAGTCATTAAAATATGGGACAGGGAACACCCGATTGGAGATGGGGATGGACAGGGAGAGGTGAAGTTTCCCCTCAGAGACCCCCAGTGGGAAAACCAAAACCCGGAGCATAGAGAAGAAATGAGGGAATTGAAAGACCTGATTCTAAAAGAAATAAGAGAGGCAGTTCCGAAGTCACAGGATTTGATTAAAGCCTTTGAAGTTAGACAGGAGAAAGATGAGACTCCCTCAGCTTTCTTGCAAAGATTAAGAGACTCAATGCGGAAATATACTGGAATGAACCCTGAGGACCCAGTGGCACAGTCTTTTGAAAGTACATTTTGTGACAAAGGCATAGCCAGACATAGAGAGAAAGATACAGAAGATAGAAGGGTGGAGTGAAAAACCATTAGATGAATTGTTAAGAGATGCACAGAAAGTGTTTGCAAAGAGAGAGATTGAGAGACAAAAACAGAAGGTGAAAATGATGGT
>NW_025170763.1:0-1785 GCF_004010195.1 Chiloscyllium plagiosum | reverse complement strand
CGTTTCTTTCCTGCAGCGTAAAAAGACTTATTTTTCTCTACGCAGTTGGAAAGAATTAACACTTTTATAAAGACGGTATTGTTGTTGTTGTCGGGATTATGGATAACATGACGTTCATTGCAGGATCACGCAGCAATTGAACTGTAATTATGTTGGGAGAGTTTATTCAAAAGCCTGAACCCCCCTCTCTCTCCCTCTCTCTCTCTCTCCTCTCTTTCTCCTCTCTTTCTCAGTTGAAGGTTAGGTGGAAAGTTCTCAGAGGTTCTTAAACTATCGAAAATCATGTAATCTTAGTGAAAAAAGCCATGGAACTTATCACCGTATCAGTGTCTGTTTAGAACATCATGAGTGATTGTCCACCCCCCTTAAGGTTCAATGCAATCACCTCTTATTTTCTCACTGAGCTTCACTTACTGCTCATGGTGCCGTCATCCCAGGGATTAGTCTGGTGAAACTTGAGAGAAAGTCTATCCACAGTATACCAAATACTGCCTCAACAGCACTCCCCTGGATGATCACAAAGCACCTTGTCTCTCACTTAGACATTGCCATTTATTTCCTGTGCTACAAAAAGCCATTCCTTCTCTGTGCACTACGACTGACATGGAATTTATAAGTGCCTTACATCTGTACGTCGGCATCAATAAAGCCAGCACCAAAGGTGCCGATGGAGCTGTGCATCGCTCTCGGGGAGAATTTCAATGAGATTGAATAGACTTAAAAGAGGGGATGATCACGTACCTGAATGGAAATGAGATGTAGCAATACAGAAAACAGGTAGAGAAAGGGAGCTATCTTTACTTCTGTTCTTCTCTCACAGGACGTATGCAGCCCTGGTCAGGACAGCATGTTATGCAGATCTTGAATTGAGTGGGTAGTTCAGCTGTTCCACAGTAACGTAAAGAGTAAAAAGCATAGCTGTGTGTTTGTAGTGTTACAACACAGGATAAATCTTCCTGCTTAATTAAAACCAGCAACAGAGAAAAGATTTATCCTGTCATGATTCTCGAGTCCAAATCTATTTAAAGTAAAAATTAACAACTTTATTTCTTAAAGTATAACAGAGAATAATGAACGAATGACTATTTACAACTTCTTCCTCTAACCTGTCTTTTACCTTCCCCCTCCACAATACTAGTCCGATAAGACTCCTAATTAAGATTTTCAAAACAAAAATTCTCATCTCAAAATCAGGAAGCTTTCGGTTCTTCTCCATATTCCTGTCTTCTTTTCTTCTTGGGGACTCTGCTTCACCAGTTACTAATCAATAAAGGTACCAATAGGAGAGCTATTTTTCAGGCAGTCTTTGCATGCTGGTAGCTTGGCAGTTCTCCTCTCAACTGTTGAATTTTCCACGGGCTTGTACCGCCAAACTATTGGGGATTGTATCATTGGCTTTTAAGATTGTGAATATAATAAAATCATACTTGGTTGGAGGTGGGTATTTTGGGGTATAATTTAAAATGTTTTACTGAATTTGTTTTTGTTTCAAGACAATAAGCTAATCGGGTTGTTCGACCAAATGTTACATTATATCCATTTTTCAGAACACTTGGTGCTGTCATATAGTTATTGATGGCTTTTAATTCTCTCAATGGGACAGTACACCCTTGTGCTCATCACAGAAGTCACATTGAAACCTGACGAAGGAAGCATGACACATTGACTCCCTTAAAGGTCTTGAGGCAAGCAGATTGGTTTTTATAACAAATGATAATGGTTGCCAATTTCCAATTTCCTTCATGAGATATTAACAGACCATTATTCTGTGGCTCTAGATTATCA
>NW_025170762.1:0-1785 GCF_004010195.1 Chiloscyllium plagiosum | reverse complement strand
TCCAACCACGTAGTTCAGGAAGCCAACACCGCCTGATTCTACCTCTTTCCCAAGATCCACAAGCCTGACCACCCTGGCCGACCCATTGTCTCAGTCTGCTCCTGCCCCAACAAATTCATTTCCACCTACCTCGCTACTGTCGTATACCCCCTGTTCAGAAACTCCCCCATATGTACGAGACACCATTTTTGCCCTCCACCTCCTCCAAGACTTCCTTTGCCCCGGCCCCCGTCACTGCATATTCAATCAATGCAATCCCTCTACACCTCCATCCGCTATGACCAGGGCCTCCAAGCACTCCAATTCTTCCTCTCCCAACGTCCACACCAGTACCTTTCCACTGACATTCTCATTCGTTTAGCTGAACTGGTCCTCGCACTTCACAATTTCTCCTTCAAATCCTCCCATTTCCTCCAGACGAACGGGGCAGCCATGGACACCCTCATTGGCTCCAGCTCTGCCTGTCTCTTTGTTGGCTGCATAGAATAGTCCATCTTCTGCAGTAAAACCGGCGCCACTCCCCATCTCTTTCTGCGCTACATTGATGATTGCATCGATGCCACCTCGTGCTCGGGAGAGAGGGTTGAGAAGTTCATCAACTTCTCCAACACATCCCACCCAGAACTATAATTAACCTGGACAATCTCTGACATTTCCCTCTCCTTCCTGGACCACTCTACCTCCATTAATGACGACCGAATTAACACAGACATTGTTTTACAAATCCACCGAATCGCACAGCAACCTGGATTACAACCCTCCCACTCTACCTGCTGCAAAAATGCTATCCTCCGCTTTCGCTGTATTTGCTCCCAGGAGGACCAGTTCCACTGCAGAACACACCAAATGCTCACCTTTTTGAAGACCCGCAATTTCCCTTCCCCCGTGGTTGAAGATGCCCTCCAATGCATCTCATCCACATCCCACACCTCTGTTCTCAAAACTCACCCCTCCAACCGCAAGAAGGACAGAACACCACTGGTTCTCACCTTCCACCCCACCAACCTCCGCATAAACATCATTCGCCAACATTCCGCCAACAACAAACGGACCCCACCACCAGTGATATATTACCCTCCCCACTCCTATCCACATTCTGCAAAGACCGTTCTCTCCGTGACTACCTGGTCGTGTCAACGCTCCCCAACAACTCACCCTCCCTTCCTGGCACCTTCCCCTGTCACTGCAGGAATGCAAAATCTGCGCCCACACCTCCGTCCTCACCGCCATCCATGGCCCCAAAGGAGCCTTCACATCCAACAAAGTTTCACCTGTGCTGCCACAAATGTCATTTATTGAATCTGTTGCTCCCGATGTGGTCTCCTTCACACTGGGGAGACGGGGCACATTCTCCCAGAGAATTTTAGGGAACATAAAAGAGAACAAAGAAACTTTACAGGCCAGGAACAGGCACTTCGGCCATCCATGCCTGAGCCAATCCAAATCTACTGTCTAAACCTGTCGCCCAATTCCTAACCATCTGTATCTCTCTGCTCCCAACCTACTCATGCATCTGTCCAGACGCATGTTAAATGAATCTACCGTGCCTCCCTCTACTTCCTCTGCTGGCAACGCATTCCAGACACACACCGCCCTCTTTGTGAAGTACTTGCCCCATGTATCCCTCTTAAACTGTCCACCTCTCACCTTGAAAGCAATACCTCTAGTTATTGAATCTTTCACCCCGGGAAAAAAGCTTATCTGTATTCACCTTGTCTATACACTTCGTGATTTTGTAAACCTCAATCAGGACCCCCCTCAATCTCTTTTTCTTTCGAATGAAAA
>NW_025170761.1:0-1785 GCF_004010195.1 Chiloscyllium plagiosum | reverse complement strand
AAAATATTTCAAGAATGTAGCCTAGACCCTAACATTTTTTGTTATTTTAAAGACAGATGTGGAGTGGATATCCAGGAGAGATACAGCTGGTCAAATCAGTCGGCTTTAAGCAGCACAGAATTTATTTGAGCTCTACAGTTGAAGCATGAACAAAAGGAAACTGAATTTAGAATAACTCAATCATTGAAAATCCACTAGGCGTCAAGTGAGGACTGCAGATGCTGGAGATTAGAGTCAAGATTAGAGTGGGTCAGGCAGCATCCGAGGAGCAGCAAAATCGACGTTTCGGGCAGGAGCCCTGCATTTGGAAACGGATGAAGGATCAGGTTTGAAAATCCAACTGACTCGACATAACTATTTATCCAAGCAGGTGTTCCATTTCCCACTACATCGTATCGACACATCCTTTGGTAAAAGCCATCTTCAAACACACATTCTTACAGGTTGGAGAGATTTCTGAGAGAGAAGCCAGTAAAGAATCACCTGCTGCAGCATGGAAACTTTAATATGTACTAGCTTCTGCTGCAGCTACCATCAGTTTCTCTGCTGCAACTGAACCAAACTAGAAAAAAAAACCTGAAATGGGGGAACAGGCCAAACCCCTGCCTTTCTTAAAGTAGACAATATGGCACCACTGCCATTACGACTTCTTTTGAAAAAAAAATCAATACACTTGCACACTCAGGAACCTGTCCACTGTAGGAAAGCAGGAACGTGTTGAAACATTGCACTTCTTTACTTAAACAAAATCTTTGGGGACAATTATCCAGTTATTCTGTGCCAGAACGTTCCGATCAGCTCACTTTGGAGTTAACAGATGGTTCTCAGTGCCATTGACACGTTGATGTTGCAAACTGTTCTTCAGATCTAAGGGACAGGGGGAAAGTCATGAGGTTTACTTTGTTGAAATGAGAGTGGGCAATTGGAATAAGTATCTGGGGAAGTTTGGAGATCTTTTGCGTCAAAACAAAATACAAAGAGAGTAGTAATTGTTGTAGAAAAGAGATCTAGAATTACAAAAGGAAAATAAGTTCTCACTGAAAGCTAAAGTATATGAAAGAACGTACATACATTCAGTGGGTATTAGTGAAGTGAAAATATCTAAGTGGAGGAGAGACTCAAAGACTGAATTTGATATGATTAATACATTCGGAACGCTGACAGGGGAGGAACTATGTGTATACTGGTGATGGATCATCCTTTGAATGCACTGCTAGTGGTTTGGATCGTGAGGACAGGGGTTACAGTCGGGTGTGTTTGAGAGTGATTATTCTCCAGAGATGCTGTCAGATGACCTGGACTTTTTCAGGACTTTGTTTTTATTTCAGATCTCCAGCAGCTATGGCATTTTGTTTTAACATTAGTTTGTCTTTGACAGAATGTGGAGACGATAAGACGATAAGATGATCAAGCACAAATAAGCCACTCAGTCTGGTGAATTCGTTCCATCATACAATGAGATTATGTCTGATAATCAATAGAATGATTAGGAAATGAGGAGGTGCAACAATTACTGGGTGTCCTTGTCTCTGACAATAAATATGCAGGTGCAGCAGATACTGAAGAAAGTAAAAGAAATGTTGACTGCAGAGCAAAACAATTTGAGTAATGGCACAGGAGTGTCTTGCTTCGGGCTTCAGTAAGACCACATCTGGACCTTTCAGTGCAGTTTTGGTGACATCATCTGATGAAGCATGTTTTGTTGTTGCGGGGACTATATCGCAAATTTATCTGTTTCACTCCTGGGATGACAGGACTGAACAATGAAGACAGTAAGGATTATAT
>NW_025170760.1:0-1785 GCF_004010195.1 Chiloscyllium plagiosum | reverse complement strand
GTCTATACCGGCCAGGTTTTCCAAATTAAACAATTTCCATCTTCTTGCAGTTGGCACATATGCCTCTAAGCGGTCCCCATTCACATGTTCGTGCAAATGTCTTTTAAATGTTGGAGCTGTACTTGCATCTACCAGTCTTCCTCTGGCAGCTTATTCCATAAACACGTCACCCTCTGTGCAAAAAACAATTCCCTCTTCCTCCCTTTTAAATCTTCCCTCTTCCACCATAAACCTATGGCTCCATTCCTATTTGATTTTCCTAACCTGTGGAAAAGACCTCGGCTTTTCACCCTGCCAAGCCTTCCCTGATTTTGTAAATTACTATAATGTTACCCCTCAACCTCTTACACTCCATTTGATGCTAATTTCAAGAACAAGCATTTAAAGATCAGCACTGTAAATTTGAAACAATTTTAAAAGTGACAGGTAAACAACGCTCAGCCCAAACGTCATACAGTTATTTGTTTTCTTCTTTATGTTACAATACTAAGGCAGCATGAAAATCTTACTAGTGCCAATAAGCCGACAAGCACCTGAATTCCTTTTTCTGACAGTGGTGATCTCGACAGTGAAAATCTATCTCTGGTCAGATCTATATAATACCACATGTTCAAATTTCTCCTTTCTGGCCTCCCTATGACCTTGTGTGGTTGTGTCTTCTTTATATTGCACTCAATAGAGAGAACACTTTCCCCCCATTTACATCTTAATTTAAACTCATTTTATACCATCTTCTCGTTCACCACTGCTAAAAGCCTGTTAATCTGTTGGCACACTCTCTTTTCCCGTTTATCTACACCCACCTCTGGCAAGGAACTAAAATGCCCAGTTTCCAATCCTTTTCAGTTCTGAAGAAGTGTCACACTGGACTTGAAATGATAGCTCTGTTTCTCTGTCTCTGCAAATGCTGTCAGACCTGCTAAATTTCTCCAGTAATGAATAGGCACAGCACAAATTTTCAATTAAACAAACAACCATGAATAATAGAAATAAAAATGCAAAAATTGCTGCAGAAACTGAGAGTTTTGACGAAGGGTCACTGGACACGAAAGATGAACTCAACTTTCACTCCACAAGATGCAGCCAGACCTGCTTAGTTTCTTCAGCAATTTCTGTTTTAGAACATTTTTTAAAGATGTGTGTTGAATCTGCTCAAACGCCCTGTCCAGCACAGACCGTTGTACATTGGGAAGGGAACAGAAACGCAAAGTGCACAAGCTCATTGGCTCTGAAACAATATAAGGCTGGCATCACTGACACCACTGAGGTTTTAATCATGGTCAGGGAGAAAAACAGAGGAAAAAACATTTACTTCACACATAGAAGATGTTATAATGGGAAAGAAAATGATCCAGATTAATATGTTAAAGTATCTGAGTAATGTAACAAATTAGCGACATGACATCAGGGAGAGACCCTTAGCAGAATGAGATTATGAAACTGGATGTGTTTGCACGTCAGAAACCAGGTTGGGTCACTGAGTACAGGACTCATGGGTGAATGGTTTGGGTGTGAACTTGGGGAAAGTCGATATAATTGATTTGCAAATATTGCACCTCACACTAGGTTATCATTGGATGCTTTAGATCACAGCATCAGCCGCAGAAGAATTGTATTCAATCACAATCCATAACTTTTCCCCAGGGATAATCCGTCACTCTACCATTATCATCAAGTGATGGTTCAGTGTTGAGTTTGGGTGAACATGCCAGAGTCAGAACCGTGTGCATCTAAACCTGATGACAACCCACGAAAGCTCCCACACATGACTGGTTAAATTACAAA
>NW_025170759.1:0-1785 GCF_004010195.1 Chiloscyllium plagiosum | reverse complement strand
CAGGGATTTCTAAGTTAGGTGCATTAGTCAGGGATAAATGCAAGGGAACGGGCCTGGGAAGATTACTCTTTGGAACGCAAGGGAACGGGCCTGGGAAGATTACTCTTTGGAACGTTGGTATGGACTTGTTGGGCCAAAGAGTTTGTTTTCACACTGTAGGGATTCTCTAAAAATAGGAATGGTAGCGATGAGGAATGGGTTGGGAAGGTTGGTATGGATTTGTTGGGCCGAAGGGCCTGTTTCAACACTGCAGGGATTCTATAAAAATAAGAACGGTAACGATGACTGTAGAGTTCCTTTTTAGCTTGCACGCATTGCTGTGATGTGGAACAATGAAGGAGAGAGAGTGCGATAGGCCATTTCGTCTCAGGCAGATTACATTTTCGCCCTCTCTGAGTTGATTCACACAATAATGTCATCCTCTCCCAAACTGGACCATGTGAGGGCTCGTTGTACATTGTCTAAACTATGTCTCCATCATATTCCCTGTTCCATTTAGGTGCATCATTGCTGCTGTCATACACAGAGCCATATCCTTAGCAGAAAATGGTCTCGGTCGATTTGAAAATATGTTTATATGTCCCCGTTTCATTAAAAACATAACATGTTTAATGTATTCAGAATACCTTTGTCAAAATGAATGAATTTTTCAACAAATACAGAAATTGCTGGAAAAGCCCAATAGGTCTGACAGCAACGAGATGCCTTTCACATGCTGTCGTTGTACCAGCCTCCATCACTTCTCTGATATCATTCCATACGCACACCACCCTCTGCGTGAAATGGTACCCCTTAGACATCTTGAAAACCTTTCCCCTCTCACTTTCAACCAATGCCCTCTAGTTTTGGACGCCCCTAACCTGGGGAAAAACCCTGACTACTCACCCTACCCGTGACCATTCTGATTTTATAAACCTCTACTGCTGCGAAATGTGACTCCAATCAACACGAATGGCTGTACGTTCAGTCATCCCGGGCCTACGTTCTGAAATGCAATACTGACACCTCTTCCTTCTCCATCAAGTCACAATTCTAAATCCATTTTAATCAGTTTGTTCAGATGCATCATGAGACACTTCTGTGAGCTTTACACCTCGACCTTAGTCCCCGAAGGTAGAGACACGAGCATCAATCGGCAATACCCATAAAGCTGTAACATTATTCTCCTGTGTGTGTGCTCATCAGCCTGTCCTGACATGATGTGACATACCTCTGCAACAGGCAGGACTTGAATCCAGACCTTCTAGTCCAGAGCTAGGACCACCACACAAGTTCAGGAATTGGAATCAAATCCAGAGCTCTGGCTCAGAGCCAGGGACAATACGCACTACACTACCATACCCAGATTTTCGGTCATAGTTTAAGTGCCAGTACAACTACAGCTGGCTCAGTGTGGATTTGTTATAATCAGGTTACATTACTAAACTGCACAAAACACTTTGTCTTGTGAAACAAATGCAAGATATTTGTCTCAACTGTAGGATGTTGAGTACACGTGCTTTGCCATCGAAATTCACTATGAACATCTTTAATCGCAATTATCTGAAGCCTGCAATATTAGGGAAAGAAATCCTGCAGACACACTCAGCCCAATGAAGGGTCTCAAATAGATATTTATTACCGAACACCAGAGACGGAGAAAGAGCTTAATTTCTGGCCCCAAAACACCGATCAGTATTACCCAACTCTAACGTGTGAGTCCGCTCTTCCTAAAACCATGAAATGATACCAGTCCGCTGATTACTGCCCAGACTCACCTCCCCACTGACTGTGTCTGCAATCTGT
>NW_025170758.1:0-1785 GCF_004010195.1 Chiloscyllium plagiosum | reverse complement strand
GGAAGTCTATTGAGTCAAGAACTTCCGAAATACCCACAGGAGAGAGAGAAATAGACAGACCCTGAAATTATGGTGCTGGAAACACATGCAGAATGGTAATAATTGCCATACTGACCTGGAAAATCCCAGTCACCATCCCTGGCCTGTGCTGCTTCATCTCTCTGGAGAGATGGATTCTGTTGGCTCAGGATCTGGATTAGCTGCAAGAGTGAGAGACACTGACAGAGGCAGCAATTAAACCCTCACAGTGAGGGATACCAAATGGAGAGATACTGAGTGATATCAGCAGAGTGCAGGAAGATTTCAGGAACAAACCATTGTGTAGAAAGAAGGGGTTTTGATTCATTTTGCCGCTGTTGTCAGTGCTCAGGAATGGAAAACCTGGGAGAAGGCGAAGTGATGGCCTGGTGATGTTATCGCTGTGCTATTTAGCCAGAGACTCAGCCAATTTTCAAGACCCACCTTGTAAATAGGTGAATACATAAATGCTGTGGGGACTGGAGAAGGTTACAGTGATATCATTTGCTCTCGAGGTTGGAGGAAGATGCACAGATGGGGAGGAAAGTAATGACTCGAGAATGTTAGAGACTGGGTGGGCTGTAGGTTCTGGACAAGATGATAAAGATGAGGTTTTATGGAGCTTTTTTGAGCACAGAGACCATAACTGTTAGCTTAAAAGACATTATGGAAAGAGATAAGGGTAATGCAGAAGCTAAGTATCTAAACTTGGGGAGGCCATTTATCATTAGATTATCACTGTCACTCTACGTTATCATTTGACTGGCAAGCCCAGACTGCAAGTAACTACACTTGTTGGAGTCTCTACTTGGAACACGGGAGATGTTAAATGTGATGCAGTGAGAATTCAGAGCAAATGTGTTTTGCGAGGAGTGAATGGCTAAAACAGCACATGTAGCAAATACTGACCAAGCGATATTGTGAGTTTCATAAAGAAAATACAGTGCAATAAAAATAGATTATGCCATTCAAACGTCTGGAGTGTGTGGGGCAGGGGGTGTGGGGTGGATGCTGGGGGTGGTAGTGGTGATGGTGGTCCTTAAAAATGAACAGGCAAACAACGGTCACAAAATATCCTGAGCAAATAATTTTTTAGGAAAAGCCACAAGATATTTAATAAGTACAGTTAGAGTAAGAGGATTCCCAATTAAGCAGTGAGCCCTGTTAGAAACCAAAGGGAGAATAAGTGCATGGAGCCAGAGGAAGAAGGTGAGGTCTTCAATGAATACTTACCATCTGTATTCACTCAGAGGAAAGACATTGTAGCCAGGGATGGTGAGGTTCTGGAACATATTAAGATCAATGAGGAGGAGGCGTTAAATATTTTCACAGGCAAACAGGTGGAGAAATGCCCAGTAACAATAAAATATATCTCAGGCTGCTCTGGGAGGAAATGGAGCAGATTGTTGGGGCCCTGGCGGATATATTTAATACTTTGCTGGCCACGTGCTAAACGACTGGGGGATCGCTAATGTGGTTCCTTTGTTCAAGAGGGCAGCAGGGGTAGGCCAGGTAATTACAGAGCAGGTAGTCTGACAGCAGGGGGAGGGATATTATTGGGAACAATTGTGAGGGACAGGATGGATCAACATTCGAAAGGACAGGAATATATTAGGAATTGTCTGTATGGATTTGCTTGAGGACTGTCCTCTGATATTGATGAGGGCAGTGCAAATGATGTGGGTTACATGGAGTTCATTAAGGTATTTGACGAGGTCCCACATGGAAGGCTGGTTCAAAAGGGAAGAGACCATGGGATCCAAGGCA
>NW_025170757.1:0-1785 GCF_004010195.1 Chiloscyllium plagiosum | reverse complement strand
TCACATGCGCACACACAGGCTCACTCTCACACGCGTGCACACACACACACCTGACCTGTGTGAATTTTCTCTGGATTGCCTTGAATGCCAGTTTCTCTTTCTTTAGATGGTGGCACGGTGGCTCAGTGGTTAGCACTGCTGCCTCACGGTCCCAGGTTCGATTCCAGCCTCGGGAGACTGTCTGTGTGGAGTTTGCACATTCTCCCCGTGTCTGCGTGGGTTTCCTCCATTTTCCTCCCACAGTCCAAAAATATGCAGTTCAGGTGAATTGGCCGTGCTAAATTGCCCGTAGACTAATAGGTGCATTAGTCAGAGGGAAATGGGTCTGGGTGGGTTACTCTTCGGAGGGTCAGTGTGGACTGGTTGGGCCAAAGGGCCTGTTTCCACACTGTAGGGAATCTTAAAAAAAAGATGAGGAAGCCAAAACTGTTCCCAGTATTCCTGCTGTGGTCTGACTCATCCCTTGAACAGTTTTAACAAGCCCTCCTTACTTTTATACTCTACTGCCTTTGGAACAAAACCCAGCATTCTCTGGACTGCTTCCAACACCAGTGTATCATTCAGTAGCTAAGGGCTCCAAAACTGGTCACTGTATGAAATCTATGCGCTGACCTCCACTCCCTGACATGAGTGTGATTCCCACATTGTCTCCACTCGCTAACCCAGGGCACTCCTCGCAGTTTCCTCATCTCAGCTACCACAGGAAGTCTTCATGTTTGTCCTGAGTGTGTGCTGTGTGGTCGACTGCCTTTCTGATGTTCTCGTTTATTAATCTGGATCGTTCCTGTTCCTGATTGCAGGCTATACTGAGTATGGTGGAAGATATGAAATTCACAACCACCTACAAGATCGACGTGAGAACTTTGACAAGGTAGGATTCCAATCCAGACTCAGACAGGGAGGAGAAAGTGTGGACTGCAGATGCTGGAGATCAGAGTCGAGAGTGTGGTGCTGGAAAAGCACAGCAGGTCAGGCAGCATCCGGGGAGCAGGAGAATCGACATTTCGGGCATAAACCCTTCATCAGGACGATTCCTGAGAGATAGATGAGGGGGAACAAGTAGACGTAGCAGACCTGGATTTCCAAAAGATGTTCAACCAGGTGTCGCACAAAGGGTCAATAGATAATTTAAGGCCTGATGGAACCTAACCAGAAACTGCTGGAGAAACAAAGACCCTGATGAAGAGTCACTGGTCTCAAAGCTTTCTTCAGACAGATGCTGCCAGACCTGCTGAGTTTCGCCAGCAATTTCTTTGTTTGTTGTTTCAGATCTGCAGCAATCCGCAATCCTTTGTTTCAGTTTCGGGGCGCGAGGAGTTGGAAGTGACACAATAGCATGGACAGGAGGGGGTATCCAGCCAGGAAGCAGAGACGGGCAGAGGTGGGGCGTGTTTTTAAGTTGAAACCCCGTGAGTGTTGAGCTGCCACAGGACGTTGAATGCTGGGGACTCAACTGTTCACAGGTGAACATGAATCGATGAAGGGTAGTACACCGACATTTCGGCAAAAGGGCAAGTGATTGTGTCAGTTCAATGGGCCGAATGGACCCTATTTCTGACAATCTCTGAGGAAAAGGTCCACATTCCGTATCAGTGGACCCTGGGTTTACGGGAATAGAATACTCTACCTTCTCCTGTGACCCAGTGTGAGACGTCCAACGGTGAATATACCTCAAACAGTTTACACTTCCCTCCATAAATCGTTAAGGGCCAGAGCGGAGGATAGTCAAGTGTGTGGTGTGGGGACAGTGAGGTGTGTGGTGTGGGGATAGTGAGGTGTGTGGTG
>NW_025170756.1:0-1785 GCF_004010195.1 Chiloscyllium plagiosum | reverse complement strand
CAGTGTAAAATACATGGTTGTATTATCTGCACCTTCCAATGCCAGAAGTGTTGAGGTGATGATCCACCTCACCCTCACCATGTTGCCCACAGAATCACAGATGCCAATCTTTAATTGATCTGATTTGCTGTATGTGACATGAAGAAACAGCTGAACACAGTAGATAAGACAAATGCAATGGGTCCTGACCCCATTCCTGCAATAGGACTGAAGACTTGTGCTGCACAACACGCCATGTCCCTGGGGAAGCTGTTTCATTCCAGTTCCAACTCTGACACCTTCCTGACAATGTAGAAATTTACTCAGCTATGTCCAATCCCATAACAAGCGAATAACAACAGTCTGAACATTTACCACGCACTGAGTCCCGTCGCTATAGTCACATTGGTAGGAGTTCTTTTTGACAGAGCTGTCAAACAGCACAGAAATAACCAGCTCAGTGTGGTTTCAAATAAGTCCCCATGTGGAGATGGTGTTGTTGTGGAGATGTCACTAGATTACTAATCCAGACCAGGCTAATGCTCTGGCAACTGGTGGACGTTATCATTAATAAAATATCGAGATGTAAAACCTGGAGTCATTAACCTTCAAGCCCATGTCGATTGTAAGTACCAATTTCCTTCCTCAATGTACTTTCAAGAAGTGAATCTCCTGCGCTTTCCTGGTCTGGCCTAAGCATGACTCCAGACACAGAGAGCTGTGAAAAACTCTACAATGGTCTCGGAAACGGCCAAGCAAGACACTCTATTGTGTCAATCTGTTCCGGGATCTTAAAGGATAAAAACGTACAGATCACCCAGCACCAGCCTCAGTATTGGAACGGGAAGTACTACCGTGTTGACCGTGCAGAGACCTCCTTCCGAACATCTGAGAGCAGGTGGCAGGATTTACAGAGCGTTCCCACAGACTGCACAGAAACATCGGGAATGGAGTAGGTCATTCAACACACTGAGCATCCTCCATTCTAGTTCATGGTGAAAATCTCCTCAATTCAGTTTTCACCACACAATGTTCATATCCTTTAAAATGTTTAAACATCGGAACATATAAAATAGGAACTACTGTATTCGCTTTGGTCCATCAATTTTGATCCTCCATTCAATATACAGGCAGTTATCCAATAAGGTGTGTTTATTCAACGCTTTATCGCTGCAACACAATTAGTGAATTGTCCCCTTTCTTTATAAAGCAAGATCCCGTTCACTGTTATGGGAGACCGTCTCTGGCACCAGCTGAACAGTAAATCCCAGCCTCAGGATCCCTCTGTCTGCCAAATGCACCCTCAGTGTATTCAGGTAAAGCAGGAATGTCATCCGCTCTGCAAGCCTTGAAACTGAGCCTGAATGTGGGATTTGTAGTCTACATTTAGAAGGAAATTAATGTCAAGCCGGGAGGGGAATATCTTGGAGAGAACTGGAATTCCGCATCGGCATCACGTGGTCAGTCAGCTCGCGCGATTTTTGGTGAAGAGCTTGGTGAAAGGTACAGTGCTGTAGTCAGTGACTGTAGTGTTAAAGTGTGACATTCACTGTACAAATTCAATACAATATACGGTTTAAAGATTTATGTAGCCTATGCTATTGTTTGCAGGCACAGGGAGAATGTGCAAACTCCACACAAACAGTGACCCGAGACTGAAACTGAACCCATATCTCTGGTGCTGGGAGGCAGCAGTGTTAACCACTGAGCTACCCGCTGTGGGCAACGCAACTTGCCTGCCCAATTCAACACTCGAAATGTGGCAGAACAGCCGGGAGATTCCATACGTTCCCAAATTCGTCACTG
>NW_025170755.1:0-1785 GCF_004010195.1 Chiloscyllium plagiosum | reverse complement strand
CAATTCTAATTGGCTTCTGGATCCAACTCCCATCCTGTGCTGAATGGACATGGCAGCTGATCGATTGATTCACTCAAGTGATTGGCCATCACTGATGAAGTTGTCATTTCCTGCTTTATAAAATGAGGTCTGCTCCTGGAGTATAAATAAAAGTCCAAATGCTGTGGTGATTTAGGTAGAGTTGGTGGTAATTCTAAGTTTGTGGTTGGACTGTGACTTAGTTTGGGTCGGCAAGTAGTGCAATATTTGTCACAAAATGGCTTCCCAGATTTGTCAAAACTATCACCAGGATTGTGAAGCTGCTGTCAACAAGCAGATTAACCTGGAGCTCACTGCCTCCTATCTCTATCAGTCTTTGGTGAGTGTTGTCTCTATTTATAATTGCTTCTATTATGTGAAGTAAACTCTTTATTTCTATTTAACTTGATGCTCTTATAGACTGGCTCTTGTCGCTCTTGCCTATTTCACAATTCCAGATAAATGTGGTGCTACAGCAACAATGGGGTATGATACTGATGTGCAATAATGTATTTTCCGGTTTTGTTCAGTGTTTCTGGGGTGCAGTGTCCTTGGTTAATATACAAATCCCTGATATGGCTGTCACAGGCAGCAACTGTCACTTCCCTGTGGTAGTCAAAACAGGATATTTTACAGGAATAGCTTAACCATTTTGTGGGTGGCATGATGGCACAGTGGTTAACACTGCTGCCTTTTGGTACCAGAGACCTGGGTTCAATTCCCACCTCTGACAACTGTCTGTGTGGAGTTTGCATGTTCTCCCCACTTCTGTGTGGGTTTCCTCTGGATTCTCCCACAGTCCAAAGACCTGCAGGTTAGGTGAATTGGCTGTGCTAACTTAATCCTCTTAGGTGAAGAGGTAAAATAGGTCTGTGTGGGTTGTTCTTCAAAGGGTCAGTGTGGACTTGGGCTGAAGGGCCTGTTTCCACACTAAGTAAACTAATGTAGGTCCACCATATGGAGGTATCCATTGACGAGTTGCTGTTTTGCTACTTTAATGCATTCTGGTATGCTTGCATTTTCTGCTAATACCAAATAAGCATTTTACTAGTTTTGATACTGTGAAAGGGAGTTATGGCAGTGTTTATCAATGATACTTGGCTTATCTGAGCAGAGGTATTTAATGTCAGCCTGTGACTGGCCTCTGCTTAAGTAGGCTCCAGCTGAGGCCTATTTACACTTCTGTATTATCCACTTGTGTGGATGGTCAGATAGCCACTGGTTGTCCATCCTCCAGGTGAAGGGAAGAGTTGACTTGCTGAAGTGTTGGTGTACCCACAAGGTGGCTGGTGTAGTCTGAAACTTGACCCAATGACTGAAGAAATGGAGACCATCAAATCAGGATGGTATGAGAGTTAAAATGGCCCATTTTTTTCCAGTAATGATTTGCCCATGCCCTCCTGAAGTGTTAGAATGTCCTATTTGGAAGGTGTTTAGTGAGTGCTGCAGGGTTCCTGGTAGATCATGGACATTGAAGGGAGGTGGAGAATGCAGTACTAATGGAGTGGGCTGTTTTATTCTGGATGGTGTCTGCTTGAATATTGTAGGTACACTCATCCAGACATGTGGTGAATATTCATCACACTCTGGGCTCTGTGTTTTAAAGGTTCTCTCTCATGAGATGAGGATGAAATCCCTAGAGCTCTGTTTGATGGAGGTGGGAACAGCTTTCATCGGTGAACCAGTTAGGTTTTTAATAAGGATGGATCACTCACTTCCACTCTGACCAGAGTTGTGTTCCTTCATAATCCTCAGCCAACTGTTGGG
>NW_025170754.1:0-1785 GCF_004010195.1 Chiloscyllium plagiosum | reverse complement strand
ACGGGCTGCCATCCTGGAGAAGACCCCTTTACCAAACTGTCTGCCTTCTGACAATCAGCCAAGCCTCAATCCATGTCCTCTTCTTTAGCAGTTTGCCGTACTGCACCTTGACATATGCCTGGGGAAATTCAAGCTGGTCACCTCCACCGGCTTGACGACGTCTAACTTGCTCATTACCTACTCAAAGCATTTAACGCAAAGCTGATTTATTTGATTGTTATCTAGAATATTCCAACTTTGATTCCAGGCCTGAATGTGAAGAACAACAATGTTCAATTGCTGTTGCGATATGTAAACACTACGCTGCCTTGGTAGGGTCGATGAGTGAGTGAATTCCTTCCCTCAGTGGGATCCTCTATTCTTTCAACAGGGTCGATGAGTGACCAAACTGGTTTGCTCACATGGAGCAGGTAAATGCTTGCGGCCAAATGCAAACCAGATGGTGTACTGAGAGCTGAGATGATCGCTTAAACCTATTCCTGGAATAGGTTCCTTGAAACGTCTCTCACAATTCGAAAATATCGATGGGAAATCAGTTCTACAAAGACTAGAGAGCACATCCCACAGGCTACATATTTGTAGGTCTCTCCACAATGTGATGACGTTCATGATGACCTGTCCCCAGGAACGTTTATAATGATTAATGTCTTTATTCAGTGTGAACACGTTGAACACACGCAAGTATTCAGCACCTTCTACAGCACTTCCCGCATTCATGGCATTCAGAAAGAACTGTTAATATGGCGAGAAAGGTGATGAGCCATCCGGTCGCTCGGACTTTGCAGCAGGGTCCCACAGATTTGGAATTGGAAAGGTCTCTATTCCGGGTGAACACGTGGGTCAGACGTCAGGTCTCTATATATCTTAATGGACTCTTATTTATGTGGGCATATTTCTCAGAGATGAAAAACATAGAGGTTTGATAACATTTTCCAAAGTTCGGAGAGAGAAAAGGTTTCTCATTAGTATGATTGCCGTGTTCGGTTCTCCAATCGCTGGACGTTTTAAAGCATTTTCCTCAGTTCAGACACTGAAATCGTTTCTCATCATTTTGAACGAGTAGGTGTCGCAGCAAGTCAGAGACAGAGTGAATCCCTTCCCACACTCTGAGCAGGTGAATGGCTTGTTCCTGTTATCATTGCGTCCATGGGAATTCAGCTCAGACAGGGAAATGAATCCCTACATTTCCAAAGTCATTCCTTGCTATGACTGCAATTGAGGTGTGTAAGTCTGATGACAGGTAAAAACCTGGTCCACACGTACAATAAGTGAACGACCTATCTCACACTATTACCAGAGATTTTTCCTTTCATGTTCGAAATCTGATCAAGTTGTATTTGGGATAAAATTCGTGGCTTCATCTGATTATGGTGGAGAGGGTGACTTCTAAATCTTCCCCTTCTAATATCCTGCGAAATTGATGTGATCCCAAAATGAAAGTGTGAAACCGTCTTTCAAAAGACTCTAGAATCTGTCTGAAGATATGGTCTGAAGGTAAAGGATTTTCGACACTAAGAATTTGACCAGAATTTTGTCAGAATCTTTCATGCACACAACTTCCACCACAGAGAACGAGCAGGTCAGCAGGTGGATAGGAACACGATCGCCTCCGTGTTCAAACACAGTCCTGACATGTCTGACATACAGTCCTGTTGGAGCAGACGTTTCTTACAATTCAATCATTGCAAAATTGAGGCCTTTGACTTCAATCCCAAACTCAAAATTCACTGCCTCGCCACTGAGTCGAAAGTGTGATGCTGGAAAGGCGCAGCAGGGCAGGCAGCA
>NW_025170753.1:0-1785 GCF_004010195.1 Chiloscyllium plagiosum | reverse complement strand
TTGTTGGGATAGTATTGGATAGCATTGAGTTATTAGTGTGGTATTATTGGGGTAACATTGGGGATTCCTGAAGAAGGGCCTGTGCCCGAAACGTCGAATCTCCTGTTCCCTGGATGCTGCCTGACCTGCTGTGCTGTTCCAGCAATAAAGTTTCAACTTTGATCTCCAGCATCTGCAGACCTCACTTTCTCCTCATAGTATTGGGTGGTATTGTGTGATTGGTGTGGCATCATTTGCGGAGTATTGGGGGATTGTTGGGATCGTATTGGGTGGTGTTGTGTGATTGGCTGGCCAGCAGCATTAAGGCTTGGGCTGATCCAGGCAATTAACTGCCAGTCGCTCCATAACAGTTACAATGCTCAGATCGAATACATCTGTGAATTAAAACCAAACTCCCAGGAAAGCTCAAGTTCATTCCTAATCTGTTAAAAGTCTCAGGGATTGGCAGAAAACCCCTAATTTCCACTATTAAAGAAAATTAACAATTTATTTTTCTAACAGAAAACTAAACAAAACTATGAACAAGTTCAAGCCCCCTTTTTCTTAAGTACTGTCAGTCTGACCCGAACTCGATTAAAATAAGCTGTTTCAGGAACAGACTTCTTAAAAATGAGCGTAACATAACTTCAGTTACACACAGCCTCTATCCACTCCACCGAGAGCAACCATCCACCCAGTCAGCACGCTCGGTCGACTTTCTTTCTGCTGTGAGTACGTTTTACAGATACAGGTAGACATTGCCCTCTAATATCTTTGAGAGCAACATGATGGATGGGCAGTTAGCTCTAAGGTTCTTCGGCAGTTAGCTCTACGACAGTTACCTCTCCGACTCTATGGCAGTTACCTCTCCGATTCTGT
Source organism: Chiloscyllium plagiosum (assembly GCF_004010195.1). Lineage (NCBI taxonomy): Eukaryota > Metazoa > Chordata > Chondrichthyes > Orectolobiformes > Hemiscylliidae > Chiloscyllium > Chiloscyllium plagiosum. Next base: position 927 of record NW_025170753.1, on the reverse strand, counting down.
GGCAGTTACCTCTCTGCCTGTACGGCAGTTGGCTCTATGGCAGTTAGCCCTCGGCTCTATGGCAGTTACCTCTCCGGCTCTACGGCAGTTAGCTTTCCGGCTCTCCTATTTGGTGCTTTTATACCCCCCAACATTGTTCACTGTTATTGTTCCGATATTATCACAATGATAAATTCAAGCCCGTTTGTGTTTTACTATCCTGTCCAAAATTTAGGCTAACTAGTTAAATTCAAATTGTTACCAAAGCTGCGACCAATCCTCCGGTATCCATTTCACAGCCAATTGTTCGATGTCAGTATTTTGGAGCAGCTTGTCTCCCAGCATTCCCATTCGGGCATTTGAGCCTGTGCTTCCCAGTTTATTTCAATCTGCAGAGACCATGCTTGACTTTAAAGTAAACATTCCTTGTGAAAAATTAGGTGCATTCCACGAACAGCTGTAATTATCTCACCAGACCAGTGCCACAAACATCACTTTGATGTTTTTTTTCCCTTTTCGGTAACAAAATTGCTTGTTCAAGGTAAAAGTTTGACTTTAACTTATAGTTCTAAGCCTAAAATCATAACAAAATATTTCAACAACAAAGATGTTACATCACAGGATTCCACACTCATTTCCCCTTGCTGTTCCCCACAGATTCCTCCATGTTTCCCCGTGTTGTTCCACAAGCATTCCCATGTTGTTCCACACGCATCCTCGTGTTGTTCCCTATGTTTCCCTGTTTTTCCCATGTTGTTCCTTATGTTTTCCCATGTTGAATCCTTTGTTTCTGTGTTTTTCCCTAAGATGTTCACTTTGTTTCAGCATGTTGTTCCCGTTTTCTCTGTTTTTCACCATGATTATCCCTATGCTTCTCTTTGTATTCCCAGTGTTGGATCCCTGTTTCTGTGTTTTCCCCGTGTTGTTCCCTGTTTTTCCTGTGTTGTT
>NW_025170752.1:0-1785 GCF_004010195.1 Chiloscyllium plagiosum | reverse complement strand
CAGTTCTTTCTACACTGTCCACCAACAGTTTTCAACAGCAAATGACGTGCCGAGTTGCTCAGCTTCTCCATGCCATTCTGAAGTTGATTTCTACTTTTCACAGAGACAGTTGACTGTTTTGACTTTAATATTACCTGGAAACGTCCTACTTCTCGCTGTGTGTTCAGATGCACCATTTTAGCATTGGATGTTAAGTTTACTAGTTACACTTCCTTCCAAACATTTTGACTCCACAAGCTCAGAAAGACAGTAAATCCCAAAATGTTCAGATAATCTGTTATTATGAATGGAAATATTATCCTGGGCATCGAGAGAATGAAACTTTTTTATCTACTTCCTGAATCAGCAAGTGATTGTGTAATGTTTATTGAAGAACAAGTGGCATTATGAAACTTCACCCATCAGCGTTGAACGCAACACATTTAAAATAACATGCAAACCTGAATTATTGTGATCAGGTCTCCATGTTGGATTTGTATCCAGTATTAACTTCTTGTGAATGTTATGTATGGCAAACTGAACCAGAGACGAGTTGATCTCTAAACCTACTGCTTCTGAGTTGGCACCCAGCCTGCTAATCGTACATTAGCAGTGGTAAAGCAATTCAGACACAGGAATTGGACGAAACACAGAATCTCAGATCTGTCCAGAAAGCAACTTGAAGTCTTGATCCTGCTCTGTTTCCACTGTAGTCGAAAAGTGTGGCGCTTGAAAAGCACAACAGGTCCTGCAGCACAAGTGGAGCAGGATAATCAAGGCATAAACCCAATATCAGGAATGTGCGGTGAAGAGACGGGGGTCTAGAGACATATAGGAAGGTGTGGGTTGGGGAAAGGTAGCTGGGAATGCCATAAAATAGGTCACAGGTGAGGGTGGACCAGATAGGTGGAAAGTTCAAGAGTTTTATGCCGAGTTGTTTATTCCTGATGAAGGGCTTTTGCCCGAAACTTCGATTTTGCTGAAGCTCCTCGGACGCTGCCTGAACTGCTGTGCTCTTCCAGCACCATTGATCCAGAATGAGGGATGACTGAGTAGAGACATACAGGTGGTCACAGGTTGAGGTAGGGTGGACGTGCAGAGCCTTTTTTCTGGGATGGTGATGGCTACCACGAGGTGACATAGCTTTAAATTGATGAATGATAGATAATATTACAGGTGTCAGGGTTCTTTATTCATAGAGTGGTGATGGCATGAAATTCCTTGCCTGCAACAATAAAAGACTCGCCAACTTTAATGACAATTAAAAGTCATTAGATAAACATATGGATGATCATGGAACAGTGTCGGTTAGATGGGCTTCAGGTTGCTTTCACAGGTCGCTACAACATCTGGGGCTGCACTGTATTATTGCACTGTCATCCTCGATGTTCTATGTGATATGCTGGTTGTTTCATGTGTTCCCAGAGATGTTCCCTGTTTCCATTGAACTATAATGTATTTAGTCGCAGACGGTGATAATTTCCCATAACTTTGTTTTTGTTCTTTTTTCAAATTTATAGAATAAATTTCGAAACTCCACTGCAGATCACTGCAATCGACAAGTAATCATTAGTGCATACAACACATCCATTTTTGGACCACATCCCTTGATATTCATCTTAATTCTGCACAAGAAAACTATTAACTCAGAAGATGATGTAAGCACTATGTTTTCATTGTTTCACTGGTCATGAGTTTCAGGATCATATCATCTGTTGCCTTTCAGCGAAATGCAATCACTGATTCTTTTGTGTGCGTGTTTGTGTGCGTGTGTGTGTGTGTGCGCGCGCGCATGTGTGTGTACGA
>NW_025170751.1:0-1785 GCF_004010195.1 Chiloscyllium plagiosum | reverse complement strand
AAAGTTTTTGCAAACTGATTTGATTTATTTATTACAATTACAGTGAAAAGCCACTTTCTGTGATTTATTTATTACAATTACAGTGAAAAGCCACTTTCTGGCACCATCTTAAAACACAAAAAAAAACAAAAAAAATGTATGATATGCCAAAAGAAAAACAAGTGTGTGCTGGAAAAGCACAGTAGGCTGGGCAGATTCCAAGGAGCAGGAGAGTTGATGTTTTGACCAAAAGCTCTTCGTCAGGAATAAAGAGGCTATCCTTAAAATGTTGAGACACATTCCTGATGGACACCTTATGTTCGAAACATCGACTCTCCTGCTCCTTGGAATCTGCCTGACCTGCTGTGCTTTTCCAATGCCACACGTTTTGACTCTGATCTCCAGCATCTGCAGTCCTCACTTTCTCCCAAAAGAAAAACCAACAAAGTTTGTCTCATCTCAATAAAGTTATGTGGGTCTTTGGAACAGCTCCCACTTCGAGCTCAGCCATTGGCCTGATCCAGGCTCCTCCATCCAAGTGCTGAGTCCATGCTTCTAAACTAATGACCCTGCTGCAAATGCGCTTCACCACCGTTACTGGAACAGAGAATTGTTACTCTCCGGCCCCATCATGCCTCCCAATGCTGCCACCGTCATGAGTTGTTGCTGGACCAACCTCGCCGATGCAGCCACTGCCACTGCACTGGAACCAAACCTGCAGCCATCTGCCACCTTCTCTGTCAGGTGCCTGGGCCTAGCTGTGGACTTGGCACCTTGGGTCAGCCTGTGAGTCTGGACAAGCGAGTCCTCCACAGAAGTTGCATGGCCGTAGAGCACAGTATTTGGTTTGTTGAGTCAGTGCCCGTCTATTTAATAAGGAAGAGTCAGCATGGATTTCTCAGGGAGAAATTGTATTTAATTTAACTGCATTTTGCAGAGGTAACAGAAGGGCTCAGTGATGTTGATATTGCGTAGATGACTTTCAGCACGTGTTTCGTTGAATGACACAATAGGCCTGTCAGAAAAGTTATGGTTCATGGAATAAAAACTTACAGTGACTGCGTGGAGACAAAATTGTCTGAGTGACAGGAAACACAGAGTAATGGTCAATGGATATTTTTCAGGCTAGAAAAAGGTTTGAAGTGGAGTTCAATGTTTGCAGATGACAAAAATCTTGGAAGAACTGTAAGTTGTGAGGCGGACTAGATAAAACTCCAAAAGAACATCGACAAGTTATTGGGGAGGGCGGATAGGTGGCAGGTGAGATTCAATGGAAAGAAGAGTGAGGTGATGCACTTGGTTGGAAAGAGGTTGGAAGGAGGTTGAAAGACAATATAACATCACAGCTACAATTCGAAAGAGGGTGCAGGAGCAGTCAGCCAAGTTGTATATGTGCACTGATCACTGTTAGCAGCAAGAGAGGTTGAGGGAGCAATAAATGTGCATCCAGTATGCTTGGTCTTATTATTAATGAGACATAAAATACAAGAAGAAAGAGGTGGTTGTACTTGTGTCAGACACTTGATTCAGCTCAGTTGGAGTGTTGTGTCTGAGCACCAAATTACAGTTTCTCTTTTTCTTTATGTGATGTGGGTGTGATGTCTAGGCTGATATTTATTGCCCACCTCTAATTGCCCAGAGGGAAGTTAAGACTCAGCCACATTGTTGTGGAGTAACATGTGGGTCAGACCAGGTAAGGTTTGCAAATTTCCTTACCATAACGACGAGTAAAGTAGGTGGGTTTGTATCGAGAGTGTGGTGTTGGGAAAGCAGAGCAGGTGTGGCAGCATCGGAGGAGCAGGAAAT
>NW_025170750.1:0-1785 GCF_004010195.1 Chiloscyllium plagiosum | reverse complement strand
CACAGACCGACATAGGGCCACACACAGGGACCCGGACACACACAGACCCACACACAGGGACCCAGACACACACAGACCCACATAGGGGCACACACAGGGACCCAGACACACATAGGGCCACACACAGGGCCCCAGACACACACGGACCTACATAGGGACACACACAGGGACCCAGACACACACAGACCCACATATGGACACACACAGGGACCCAGACACACACGGACCCACATAGGGACACACACAGGGACCCAGACACACACGGACCCAAATAGGGCCACACACAAGGACCCAGACACACACGGACCCACATAGGGCCACACACAGGTCCGCAGACACATACGGACCCACATAGGGACACACACAGGGCCACAGACACACACAGACCTACATAGTGGCACACACACAGGGACCCAGACACACACGAACCCACGTCGGGACACACACAGGGCCCCAGACACACACAGACCCACATAGGGACACACACAGGGACCCAGGCACACACAGACACACATAGGGCCACACACAGGGACCCAGACACACATGGACCCACATAGGGATACACACAGGGACCCAGACACACACAGACCCACATTGGGACACACACAGGGACCCAGACACACCCACACCCACATAGGGACACACACAGGGACCCAGACACACACGTGGACCCACATAGGGACACACACAGGGACCCAGACACACACCGACCCACATAGGGGCACAAACAGGGACCCAGACACACATGGACCCACATAGGGCCACACACAGGGACCCAGACACACACAGACCCACATAGGGACACACACAGGGACCCAGACACACACGGACCCACATCGGGGCATCCTCAGGGACCCAGACACACATGGACTCACATATGGCCACACACAGGGACCAGACACACACGGACCCACATAGGGGCACACACAGGGCACCAGACACACACAGACCCACATAGGGGCCACACACAGGGACCCAGACACTCACGGACCCACATAGGGACACACACAGGGACCCAGACACACACGGACCCACATAGGGGCACACACAGGGCCCCAGACACACACCGGCCCACATAGGGACATACACAGGGACCCAGACACACACAGACCGACATAGGGCCACACACAGGGACCCAGACCCACATAGGTCCACACACAGGGACTCAGACACACACAGACCCACATAGGGCCACAGACAGTGACCCAGACACACACGGGCCCACATAGGGACACACACAGGGCCCCAGACACACACCGGCCCACATAGGGACATACACAGGGACCCAGACACACACAGACCGACATAGGGCCACACACAGGGACCCAGACCCACATAGGTCCACACACAGGGACTCAGACACACACAGACCCACATAGGGCCACAGACAGTGACCCAGACACACACGGGCCCACATAGGGACACACACAGGGCCCCAGACACACACCGGCCCACATAGGGACATACACAGGGACCCAGACACACACAGACCGACATAGGGCCACACACAGGGACCCAGACCCACATAGGGACACACACAGGGACCCAGACACACACAGACCCACATAGGGCCACAGACAGTGACCCAGACACACACGGACCCACATAGGGACACACACAGGGCCCCAGACACACACCGGCCCACATAGGGACACACACAGGGACCCAGACACACACAGACCCACATAGGGCCACAAACAGGGACACAGACACACACAGACCGACATAGGGCCACACACAGGGACCCAGACTCACATAGGTCCACACACAGGGACCCAGACACAC
>NW_025170749.1:0-1785 GCF_004010195.1 Chiloscyllium plagiosum | reverse complement strand
GGTATTCAGATGCAGTAGGTGAGGTGTTTGGATATGCAGGAAAATCTCTGCCTGATGTGAAAAGGTTCTTTGGGGCATTGGACAGTGGTGAGGTGGGGAGGTGTGGGTGCATATTCTACATCTCCCCTGGCAGTAAGGGAGGGTGAAACGTTGGTTAGTGGGGGGTGTAGACCTGACGAGGGCATCACGGCAGGGAATGGTCTCTGCGGAACACAGATAGGGCTGGGGACGGAAATATGTCCCTGGTGGAGAGATCTGACTAGGTAGCGGAAATAGCAGAGATTAATGTGCAGTATCTGGAGATAAGTGGGGTGTCAGGTGAGGACCAGGGGCTTATATTGTTATTGTAGTTGGGAGAGGTGGTATAAATGCGGCGGGGAGGGAAGTGGAGTATATGCGTTGGAGGGCATTGCTGATCGTGTGTGAGGGAAATTGCAGTCCTTGAAATAGGAAAACTTTCTGGGATGTCCTGGAGTGCAATTGCTTCTCCTGGGAACAGATATGGCAGAGACGTAGGAATTGGGAGTACAGGATCATGTTTTTACAGGAGTATACTTGAGGGAAGTCATGAGGGCAAAAAGGAGACATGAAATAGCTTCAGGAAATGGTTTAAGGAGAATCCAAAGAAATTCTACAAATACACCACAGATAAATGAATAAACAGACAGAGAATATGACCCCTTAAAGATCAACAAGGCCATCTATGGAACAACAGGAGGTTGGAGAGATACTATACTAATCTTGTATTTCATGTTGTTTTTTACTGGAGAAGTACATGGAAACTAGAGAGTTTGGAGAAATAAACAGTGATAACTTGAAAAGCTTACTTGTTACAGTGGAGGTGGTACTGGATAGCTCAAATCGCATCAAGGTGGATAAATCCCTGTGACCTGATCATGTGTATTCCAGCAATTTGCGGAAAGCTAGGGAAGTGATGACAGTGCACCTCCCTGAGGTATTTATATCATCGTTTGTGACAGATGAAGTACTGGAAGACGGGTGCCATTATTAAAAAAGGTGGTAAGGAAAGGCCAGGGAACGAGAGAACAGTCAGCCTGAAGTCAGTGGCAGGCAAGTTGTTGGAAGGGATTCTGAGTGACAGGATATACATGTATTTGGAAAGGCAAGGAATGGTTAGGGATAGTCAACTTGGCTTTGTGCGTGGGAAATTGTCTCTCTCTAACTTAGTTGAGTTTTGTTTGAAGAAGAGACAGAAAGACTGATGAAGACAGACTGTGGACGTTGTCTATATGGGCACTGAACAGAATTCCATAAATCAGACTGGTTAGCAAGGTTAGATAACATGGAATGCAGGGAGAACTAGCCATTGGGAATCAAAACTGGCTTGTCGGTGGGAGAACAGAGGGTGGTGATCGAGGGTTGATTTCTGGACTGGAGGCCTGTGAGCTGCAGCGTGCTGCGGGATTGGATATTTGGATCCTTAAATAAATGACTTGGATGTGTATATATGAGGTAGGTTTACATAAAACAACAAATTGTAGGTGTAATGGACAGTGAAGAAAGTTAGTTCAGAATACAACAGGATCTCGATCAGATGGGCCATTGGAGCGAGGTATGGCAGATGGAGTTCAATTTAGACAAATGTGAGCTGCTGCATTTTGGAAAAGCAAATCAGGGCAGGACTTAATGCACTTAATGGGAAGGTCTTAGGGAGTCTTGCTGAACAAAGAGAACTTGAAGTGCAGGTTCATTTTTCCTTGAAATTAGAGTCACAGGTAGACAGGGTAGTGAAGGTGGTGATTGGTACGCTTATATTTATTGGTC
>NW_025170748.1:0-1785 GCF_004010195.1 Chiloscyllium plagiosum | reverse complement strand
ATCCGAGTGTGCTGAAACGTAGAACCAGAACTCAACATAATTCTCCGAGTGTGCTCTATCCTAGAACCAGAACACGACACAATTCTCCAAGTGTGCTCTATCCTAGAACCAGAACTGCGTACACTTCTCTGAGTGTGCTCTAACCTAGAACTAGGCACAATTCTCCAAGTGTGTTCTAACTTAGAAACAGAACTGGACACAATTCTCCGAATTTGCTCTAACCTAGAACCAGAACTGGGCACAATTCTCCGAGTGTGCTCTAGCTTGGAACCAGAACTGGGCACAATTTTGCGAGTGTGCTCTAACCGAGAAACAGAACTGGTCACAATTCTCCGAATTTGCTCCAGCCTAGAACCAGAATTGTGACTATCCGAGTGTGTTCTAACCTAGAACCCGAACTGGACACAACTCTCCAATTGTGCTCTAAACTAGAACCAGAATTGTGCACAATTCTCCGAGTGTGCTCTAACGTAGAACCAGAAATGGGAACAACTCCCCTAATGTGCTCTAAGCTAGATCCAGGACTGGACACAGTTCTTTGACTGTGCTCTATCTGAGAATCAGAATTGGGCACAATGCATCAAGTGCGCTCTAACCTAGAACCAGAACTGGACACAATTCTCCGAATTTGCTCCAGCCTAGAACCAGAATTGGGCACAATTCTCTGAGTGTGCTCTAGCTTGGAACCAGAATTGGGCACAATTCTCTGAGTGTGCTCTAACCTAGAACCAGATCTGGGTACAAATGTCCGTGTGTGCTCTCACCCAAAACCAGATCTGGGCACAATTCTCTGTGTGTCCTCTAATCTTGAACCAGAATTGGACACAATTATTCGAGAGTGTACCAAAAAAGAACCAGAACTGGGCACAACTCTATTAGTGTGCTCTAACCGAGAACCAGAATTGAGCACACTTGGAGAATTGTGCCCAATTCTGGTTCTAGGTTAGAGCACACTCAGAGACTTGTGCCCAGTTCTGGTTCTAGGTTAGAGCACACTCGGAAAATTGTGTCCAATTCTGGTTCTCGGTTAGAGCACACTCAGAGAATTCTGGTTCTAGGTTGGGTTGAGAGTGCTCTATCCTAGAACCAGAATGGACACAATTCTCTGAGTGTGCTCTAATTTAGAACCAACACTGGGTACAATTCCCGAGTGTGCTCAAACCTAGAACCAGAAATGGGCACAATTCTCCAAGTGTGCTCTAACCTAGAACCACAACCTGGCACAATTTTCTGAGTGTGCTCTAACTTAGAACCATAACTGGTCACAATTCTCTGTGTGTGCTCTAACCGAGAACCAGAACTGGGCACAATTCTCTGAGTGTCCTCGAACCTAGTAGCAGAACTGGGCACAATTATCTGAGTGTGTTCTAAGCTAGAACCGGAAGTGGGCACAACTCTCTGAGTGTGCTCTAACCCAGAACCAGAACTGGGCACAACTCTACCAAGTATCTTCTATCCTAGAACCAGAACTGGAGATAACTCTCCGAGTGTGCTCTATCCTAGAACCAGAACTGGACAAAATTCTCTGAGTGTGCTCTAACCTAGAACCAGAACTGGAGACAACTCTCCGAGTGTCTTCTTTCCTAGAATCAGAACTGGGTACAACTCCCTGAGTGTGCTCTCTCCCAAAGCTAGATTTGGGCACAAATCTCTGTGTGTCTCCGAATCTAGAACCAGAACTGGGCACAACACTACGAGTGTGCTCTAACCTAGAATCAGAACTGCGCACACTTCTCTGAGTGTGCTCTAACTGAGAACCCGAACTGGGCACAATTCTCTGAGTGT
>NW_025170747.1:0-1785 GCF_004010195.1 Chiloscyllium plagiosum | reverse complement strand
GTAGACAAAGAGGACATAAAAATCAAGGCCTATTTCAGAATGAGATAAAGCTCATTAAAACACAGCAGCAGTAATCATTTGACTAGTTTCTAGGTGAAGATTTTTACATTGTCGTGGAAGTGAAAACTTGTTATGGCAAGCAGCAATGAAGATGCGAGGTTACATTCAAATTAACTAAAATCTAATTAAATGGCAGAGAAGTAAGCTAACAGGTGAATTCGTATGTTCTCATCTATTCTACTTCTGCAATGGCAGAAGAAATCTTGCCGACTTTACAAGGCAGAGTGATAACCATGTGACGTTACCGGTTTGTTCAGCAATTTGAAACTAAAGTGCATGTTACAATTTAATTGTGCCTCTGAAAATATTCAAACTTTGCTTCTTTCCGTTCTGGACTTGACTGAGCTTTACTAATGTTCAGTACTGGGTAAGTGTGAGTTGTTTCAGTCGAGTTCCAGGGTATATCTGTTCAGTGAATGGCATTATAATGCGGCCAAATGAACGATTCAGCATGAGTTGAATTTTCATTCTGATACATTAACGAATATTCATCAACATATTAGGCTGCACGAACGGAAACATTTTCATTGTTTGTTGGAATGTGTGTTGCTTAGGATATAGTGTATGGAATCTATATGATTGAACATATAATTCTAATTCTAATTGATTTAATTAAAATTTAACATATTTAGTGTAATATTGAGTAAATGTATCGGAACATAGATTTGATGCAAAAATCACCTCATTGCAGGGGTGAAAGCATCACAATGTTATCGTCATATATGAAGTATTGTGATATGCAAAGACTTTCTGCTATCACGTGAGGCGATTCAAGTTTTAGACAACTTGAATAGTGACTTAATTAATTCTGACATTTTGAAGAACGTGATTGTAATTGTAATTCACTGGAACAAAAGAAGAACAAGGAAACAAAGTAGGCAATGCAGTCCTTGGAATATGTTCTGAATGCAATTACATAATCTATGTATCTGCCTGCTGTCCTCATCCCTCAATGCTTTTGGGAAACAAAAGTTTTGATACGCATATTTATAACTGGCCGTTCATGGCAGAACGATTCAAAAATCTGATGCATTTTAATGTGTAGAACTCCTTCCTCACATTTATCCTTCATAGTCAGGCTCTTGTTCTAAGAATATGGCCTCTATTTCTGGAATCCCTGAACAGTGAAAATAGTTGTATATTCTCTAGTTTTCTGTTAACATCAGAATGAGTGTTGACAAGCAGAGAAAAGGACGCCAGAAACAAGTCTTGCACATAACCTTAATAAGAATAGCGAGGCAGGGGTATGTGATTCACTCAACAGGCACCACCGATGACAGATTAGATTAGATTACTTGCAGTGTGGAAACAGGCCCTTCGGCCCAACAAGTCCACACCTGCCGAAGCGCAACCCACCCATACCCCTACATGTACCCCTTACCTAAAGCTATGGGCAATTTAGTATAGCCAATTCATCTGACCAGCACATCTTTGGACTGTGGGAGGAAACCCACGCAGACACGGGGTCAGTCGCCTGAGGCGGGAATTGAACCAGGGTCTCTGGCGCTGTGAGGCAACAGTGCTAACCACTGTGCCAACGTGCCACCCACTAGGGCGGAGTGATTGTGATATCTTCTGTATTTCCACAGATTCTACTGAGGAATAATTGTGATGTTTACTGCATTTCCTGAGATGTAATTGATAGTTGGATGCTTAATAATTAGCAATTATTACTCCATCGTCAGACCACAGCGACTGATCGACGATGCCCTCCACCGCATCTCT
>NW_025170746.1:0-1785 GCF_004010195.1 Chiloscyllium plagiosum | reverse complement strand
AGAGAGAAAACTTAACACAGAGTGAACACGGAGGACAGTGAACACAGAGTGAACACAGAGAACAGTGAACAGTGAACACAGAAAACACTGAACACAGAGAACACTGAACACTCAGAACAGAGAACACAGGGAACACTGAACACAGAACAGTGAACACAGACAACAGTGAACACAGAGAATAGTGAACACAGAGAACAGTGAACACAGAGAACAGTGAACACAGAAAAAATGTGAACACAGAGAACACTGAAAACAGAGAACACTGAACACAGAGACAGTGAACACAGACAACAGTGAACTCAGAGAACAGTGAACACAGAGAACACTGAACACAGAGAACTCTGAACACAGAGAACAGTGAACACGTAGAACAGTGAACATGTAGAACAGTGAACACAGAAAACAGTGAACACAGAGTAAACACTGAGAACAGTGAACACAGAGACCATTGAACACAGAAAACAGTGAACACAGAAAACACTGAAAGCAGAGAACACTGAACACAGAGAACAGTGAACACAGAGAACAGTGGTGAACAAAGAGTGAACACTGAGAACAGTGAACACAGAGACCATTGAACACAGAAAACAGTGAACACAGAAAACACTGAACACAGAGAACACTGAACACAGACGACAGTGAACACAGAGAACAGTGAACACAGAGTGAACAAGGAGAACGGTGAACACAGAGTGAACACTGAGTACAGTGAACATGGAGAGCAGTGAACACAGAGTGAACACAGAGGAAAGTGAACAGTGAACAAAGCTGAACACTGAGAACAGTGAACAAGGAGAACAGTGAACACGGAAAACACTGAAAACAGAGAAGACTGAACACAGAGAACAGTGAACACAGATAGCAATGAACACAGACAGCAGTGAACACAGAAACAGTGAACACAGAACACAGTGAACACAGAGAACACTGAACACTGAGAACACTGAACACAGAGAAGAGTGAACACAGATAGCAGTGAACACAGAGAACACTGAACACAGACAACACTGAACACAGACAACACTGAACACAGAGAACACTGAACACTGAGAACACTGAATACAGAGTGAACAAAGAGAACGGTGAACACAGAGTGAACACTGAGTACAGTGAACACAGGGAAAGTGAACAAAGAGTCAACACAGAGAACAGTGAACAGAGAACTGTGAACACAGAGTAAACACTGAGAACAGTGAACACTGAGAACAGTGAACACAGAGAACAGTTAACACAGAGAATAGTGAACACAGAGAACAGTGAACACAGAAAGAGTGAACACAAAAACAGTGAACACAGAGAACAGTGAAAACAGAGAACGCTGAACACAGAGAACAGTGAACACAGAGAACAGTGAACACAGAGAACATTGAAAACAGAGAACAATGAACACAGAAAACAGTGAACACAGAGAGAAGTGAACACAGAAACAGTGAACACAGAACAGTGAAATCAGAGTAAATACTGAGAAGTGTGAACACAGAGAACACTGAACACAGAGACCAGTGAACACAGAGAACAGTGAACACAGAAAACAGTGAACACAGAGAATAGTGAACACAGAGTACACAGAGAACAGTGAACACAGAGGTAAGTGAACAGTAAACAAAGAGTGAACACAGACAACAGTGAACATGGAGAACGGTGAACACGGAGAACACTGAACACAGAGAACACTGAACACAGAGAACACTGTACACAGAGAACACTGAACACAGAGAACAGAGAACACAGAGAACAGTGAACACAGAGAACAGTGAACACTGCGAACAGTGAACACGGAGAACG
>NW_025170745.1:0-1785 GCF_004010195.1 Chiloscyllium plagiosum | reverse complement strand
ACAAGTTCCCCTGTGACACAGATGATCACTGGATGTATCAAATTTCACTTCACCCTCTAGTAGTTCCAGGAAAGAATCCTGCAAATTTGATCTATTCCAGAGAATATTACTTTGTCCAGATATTTTTGTTGTGCTTTCATCCCTCACCACACATAATCACCAGCAACATTCTTCCTACCAGAGCCTTATGCCCTTTTCTTGCCTTTGTTCTACTAGTTTCTTCGTGCCTCAATTTCCACATTTAAAAAAGGGATCTTCTCAATCATTTTCCAGTTCTAATGGGGATTCATCAAGCTGAAATGCAACTTGATATATTTTATTCACAACATCACTGAAACGGAGTGTGCTGTTCCAAGATGCTGGCCAGTGTGCTGGACACCTTTGCAAGATGTTGTAATGTAAACTGTGTGACATGTATTACATGTTGAATAAATTATGTGCTATATTAAATATGAAGTATGATACATAACATCCGTGGGTTTCTGTGATTTCAACTAGTAATGTTGTGGTCTTTCACATTCCTGAAAAAATAATTGACTTGTAACGATTTTTATTCTTTTGCAATCATTAATGACGTAAGGGGTGCTGTACCTTTAAGACAGTTGAAAGCTCGCAAGGACTTAGAGAGGCACAGAGTCCAGAAAAAGATTACAATGTAGCGTTTGGTCAGAACACCTAGCACTGGCTGAGATGCTGTGAGTCAAAAGCAAATGCAAATTCAACCAATCAGTTTACATTAATCCCCAAGACAACAAATTCTAATCAAATTTGAATTTGGTATTTTGACAATATTAAAACCATGAAGTGATCCAATGTTTTGGGATATGAAAGCAGAAAAAAAATTTTGATCAGTTGAGAGAGAATTGCCAAAATACTAACAAATGTTGGCCGCTCATCAGAACTCTCTGAGAGTTACCTGTCTGGGGAAGGAGTTTGCACGGTAAAAAAAAGATCGACACCGACCCGGAAAGCAAAGCTACACAGGAAGATGCAAAGAGAAGATACAACAGCTGGCTGTTTTTTGAAATTTGAATTTTTCAGCAAATCCTAATCAGGTGTTTTATCAGACCAGTATTTTAGAGGGGAAGGTAATCGATAAGTTTAGATATATGAGTTCTAATCAGTTGTTAGTTAATATTCCCTGATAGACTTTAAACAAAGATGCTATTTTTTACTTTAAATACTGACTTTTGTGATAGTTCTTTGCCTCTCAATTTTTCATATTTCCGCATGGGGAAATTTTTTTCTGTCTTGCTCGTTTAAGTTAGCGGGCTGGGACGGGGGTTACCTCGTGTCATAAGACACATAATCAACGAATCTCCCACTAAATAATAAGGCATTTGGACCATCGTGGCTACTCTGCCAAAACTACGTTCTGTCAACTCTTCCCACTTTTGAGCATTGCATCCATAGACTTGAATGTTATGGTTATCTGATGCTCATTCAAGAATCCTTTTTCTAAGGATTCTACAGTTGGTCGTCTGCTCTACTAGGATGAATATTGCCCAACCATTCTCATGAACGCCCCTCTTGTCTCTGAAATCCTTTGCATTTCTTTGTACCACTCATGGATTTTAATTATATTTGTCTTAAATTGTTTTGCAAACCATGAAAGTACATCATAGGTCTTTCTCGATAAGAATAAATTTTACTTTTGTTTTCAGTCTGCATGAAATTTGTCTTGATGATTTTGCTTTCTGGGACATTGTGACAATTGTTGATCAAGTAGTAGCAAAGCCATTGTAATTGTATCTTAAGCAGAATGAGAACTGAATCCCTCCGATA
>NW_025170744.1:0-1785 GCF_004010195.1 Chiloscyllium plagiosum | reverse complement strand
CCGTCACAAATTCACCTGCATTTCCACACACATCATTTTGTGCATCCGCTGCACCCGATGTGGCCTCCTATACATTGGGGAGACAGGCTACCTATTGTGAAAAGTTTCAGAGAACACCTCTGGGACACCCGTACCAACCAACCCAACCGCCTAGTGGCTGAAAACTTTATCTCCCCGTCCCACTCCGCCAAGGTCATGCAGGTCCTTGGCCTCCTCCATCCCCAGACCATGGCAACTCGACGTCTGGTGGAAGAGCGCCTCATCTTTCGCCTTGGAACTCTCCAACCACAAGGGATGAATGCAGATTTCTCCAGCTTCCTCATTTCCACTCCCCCTACCTTATCCCAGTTCCAACCGTCGGACTCAACACCGCCTTCTTGACCTGCAATCTTCTTCCCGACCTCTCTGCCGCCAACCCCACTCTGGCCTATCACCATCAGCTGAATCTAGTTCCACCTATCGCATTTCCAACGCTCCTCCCCCAAGTTCCTCCTCCCTACCTTCTATCTTAGCCTGCTTGGCACATCTTCCTCATTCCTGAAGAAGGGCTTATGCCCAGAACGTCGATTCGCCTGCTCCTTGGATGCTGCCTGACCTGCTGCGCTTTTCCAACAACACATTTTTCAGATTGCGTTTTGATTGACATATTTAATGCACAGCTGCGTCCCAGTCACAGGTTTTACCTGGACACCCCCCCCCCCAGCGTAAATGTGTTTTGTCTACTCCAACACTCACCCCTTCACCTTCGCGTGTATTGCAGTAAACGTTCAGCACCAGGTCGATCACAATCTATTCCAGACAGTGAATGGAACAGAGAGATGCAGGAAAATGAGGTAATACCCGCAAAGGAAAAAAGTGACAAAAAACGACAAATAGTAGAGGACAAAGCGAAAGGCAGAAAGAGATAGTGGGAAGCCAGACAGAAAGAGACAAACATATAGGTAGTGAGAAAAAAGTCCATGGCGAGAAAAAGCCCTTCGGGCTTGCACCTGAAAGGGCTCATTTCATATCTTTACTATGTGGTAATCACACTCGATGATGTCCTGTTCCATACTCCATCATCTCTCCAGCATGCAATGTGTACTTCTTTTCTCCGCCCGTGTATACTCTCTCTTCCACCCACCCTCCAATATCTCAACTTCTCCCGCTGTTTCTGTCAAGCCATCCCTCCCAATGAGTAGGGACACAACCACTGTCTAAGTGGTCTCCACTGCGCACCTAAAACAATACTCCTGAAAGTCAACCCTTGCCTTACTCCAATACAGTGCCATTGGAATGAAGAGCTCCATCTATTTCCCCAATGGTGTATAGCCACATCTGTATACAATCTTTGAGAGGACTCGGTTTCCCAGATCTCTCGTTTACCAGTCAGAAATGTGGAAATAGAAATCCCAAGGAGTAAAACAGCATATAGTTATTATAACTTCAAAAGCTGAACAGAGACTAAACATACTGAAGCAAATAACTCATTCCTGATTCGCTCAAATCTGCAGAACATCTGCAGGGCATGAATCAGACGTGTGATTGAATACAAATCTCAATTGTAGGGGAGTGCCTCCAATACGTTTGACATCACACAGGACAATGCAGTCCACTTGACTGGGACCCAATGCACAATTATTCGTTCTCTGCAGCACTGTATTCGCGCTGTTTCGGTAAGTCGCTTGACTAATGTGAACAGCAGAACTCTCTTCTGTTCATTGTGAAACGTACAGTCATGTTCGATTATGACGTTTTCCTTCTATGTGAAATATACTCACATTATAAGAGTGGAAAGAAAAAGAT
>NW_025170743.1:0-1785 GCF_004010195.1 Chiloscyllium plagiosum | reverse complement strand
CCTGGACCCAATATACTGACCTCTGCAACGAACAGCTGGAACTGACAACCAGAAGCCGCAGATTCAAACCACTATAAATGCCGGAGGAAACATCACAGAAGCGCTTCACAGGAGGCTCCCAAGCACTGAGGATGTCACCTAGACAGGGGACAAAACGTCTGCAACACAGATTCCCAGATCGGCGAACAGAACCACAACAACATACAGACAAAGAAGGACACTTCTTTGACTGGGACACAACACACATCCTAGGACAGGCGAAACAAAAGCACACATGAGAATTCTTGGAGCCATGGCATTCTAACCAGAATTCCATCAATACAGATTCTGATCATATCTACCTCCTTTCAAAGAAAGAACTGGAAATGACATCACCCACCTTAAGAAACCAAGACCTACAAACAGAAAGGCAGGACATACCACTAGTGCTTCCCCAGAGATTCTCACTGATGATATTACCTAGCCATAGTGATGAAACATCTGAAAACAAACCTTCCAGCTCAGCGAGCTAACTTCCATATTTATCATCAAACTGAGCTACAAATTTTCTCAAAAAAAAAATCACTAATTGATTACAGATAGTCAGCATGGTTTTGTTAGAGGAAAATTATGTCTCACAAACCTGATTTGAGTTTTTTGAGGAAGTAACCAAAAAGGTCGACAATGGCAAAGCAGTAGATGTTATTTATTTGGATTTTAGTGTTGAATAAATAATATTAAAAATATAACTAAACCAGTTTTCTCCCCAAGGGCACTGTGGGTCTGCTTAACGCAACTGTCACTAACAAGCTGGCTCTGGACTAATAGAAAAGCATAGCTTAAAAAGTCTTTTCTTCCTTTTTCTTAAAACTATTCAAAATGATGACAGTAGAAAAGCTTTTCCCTGTATTTTACTGTTTTCCACACTTGAATCCTTGCAATCTGTACTCAAACTTGTTTTTACAGGGGAAATACGCAGTTTCTTTCATGTCCAAAACTCATACCTTCTAAAGCTCTGCATTTTAACAGCCATGTTTAGAGCCAGTGGTTATAACTTATTTGTGCCAACTATCCCTCCCTTCCTCAAGGAAGTCGGTCTGCTTGATAACTACAACAGCACTGTAACTAATATTAAAGCAAAATACTGTGGATATTGACAACTGTAAATCAGAAAATACTGAAAATACATAATAGCATTTGGAGAGATTACACCAAGAACCAAAATTGCCGGAGAAAAGAAAACACAGCTCCCACCCTGATCAGTTCTGTGTATGAAGGTAACTCATGCAAGATTTCCCTCAATTCAACAACCTTCTCCCACCCCCACCCCAAATAATTCACAACAGCTGTCAGAGGCAACAAACCGTCACACTTTTCCACACGTTGGATATAATCCTCAGTCAAAATAGCCGATGGTAAACCTATACCTTCTCATTTTAATTAATCGCACCGAGTGCCACACTCCGTGAGCGAGCAGCCCGGCTCAGGCCCCAGGCCTCGGGCCCCGGACCTGCCTCACTGTGCGACGTGTCACTCCAGACCCAGTCCGAGGCGGTACAAACCCGCGCACCACCACCCGCGACATCCGCCGCTCAACCTCCGGACAGCAACGCCACCCTGAGCCCGGCGATCCCTGTCGGACACGCACCTTGTTGGTGGGGACGGATCGCAGCCGCTTGAAGATGGAGCTGATCTCCTGCTTCCCGACTTCAGACATCTCTCCGTCCGAACAGGCAGCGGCGACGCCAGGCGCCAGCACTTCCGGGGCAAAGGTCACACTGGGCGGAGCGAGGCCGCGGCGACGCC
>NW_025170742.1:0-1785 GCF_004010195.1 Chiloscyllium plagiosum | reverse complement strand
TAGATACATAAATACTGCGAAAAACTTTCGACCTATATTTGAAAGTAAAATTTTACCAAGGTTAATTGTGGAAGGGCGAGTGTGCGGACAGGATAATTAATTGCAGGGTATATTGAAGTTAACATGATAGTTGTGTAATTAAATTCTTGAAGCTATACATAAACTCATGTGATAGATTAGCAAAAGAGGAGCACAGGCTGATAATAATAGTAGCACGATTTGACAGGTTAAGTGTAAGTTAGAAGACCAGTGTGGCAGAAGATGACTCGTTTGGAAAGACAATGCAAACTAATATGATTGGTTATGCTAATGGCACCAGATATACGCGGCAACTAGGAATGTAGAAAAGGTAGCGAACCCCAAGAATAGGGTAGCAGTTCGGAAGTTATTTTCTGATTGTCGCATGTTTTGCTTGCAAATAAAATTTTAATTTCTCGAGGAACTGTCTGTGTAACCGAGTGATTCTCACAGAGCATCGAGTAAAAGTTTCCACAATAAATGTGGCGCTGTGAGCAGCGTCTGAAAGAAATCTACACACAGGAGGTTGCAGTCCGGGGGAACCTCACGGTCCATTGTGGAGCCGCCTGAGCCTGACAGAATAAGGGCTGGCCACACACAAAAAGATATAAGCGTGTTACTGATAATTCAGATTAAGTTCAATTCAATAAGGGAGGTCCTTGGGGACCCAAAAGTGCAGAATATCTGTTGAAAGAACTCTTTAATCCAAGGAACCAAAAAATCCGGGAATTAAATATAATCTGAAATAAAAATTCACTTGGTGTTAGTAAGTCTCTTCCGATACCGGCCCACTGGTCGCTATGATCCGCAAGGGAGTGCAGATTTAGTCCCTGCGGATATCAGCTTAGCAGTTGCAAGGGTTTGCACTCGCAGGGCAGAGTAAGTTCATGTGGATACCACCTCGAGCGTTACAAGGGTCTGTACAGGCAAGGCAGAGTAAGTCCCTGTGAATACTAACTCGCCAATTGTAGGGGTCAGCTACGAAGGGCACAGTAAGTCCCTGTGGATGTCGTCTCACTAGTCACGAGCATCTGCACGGGCAGGGCTAATTAAGCTCTGTGGATACCTCTTCGCTGGTCGACAGTCTTCACGGGCTGGGCAGATTATGTGCCTGTGATTACCGCTTCGCCGGTTGCAGAGGTCTGCACAGTCAGGGCAGAGTAAATCCCTGTGTATACCACTTTGTTCGTCGCGAGAGGCTGCATGGGCAGTGCACAGAAATTCCCTTTGCACAGCGACCGCAGGGAACGAGGGGCAGAATGGACCAGGCATAATATATCCCTGTTCATACCGTCTCACTGGGCGCGAAGGTCTATACAGGGAGGCCACAGTTATTCCCTGTGGATACTACCTCACTGGTCGCGCGCGAGTAGATGGACAGAATAGGAAAAAGTCCTCGTACATCCTGTGGATATTGCCTGATTACAGTAGGGATCTGCACAGGTGGAACGAACTAGGATAGATTGTCTTTGTTAATTAGTTGAATACAAGCTGCCAAAGAACAAGAAAAGACAAACTTCCTTTGTATCCAAACTGGGCAGACCCCCTCCCTGCTCAAACACAGAAAACACAAAGCAATATCCTTTGATAAAGGGAACGGTGGAAATAGAAGGAGAAAATTAATGGGTGATGATAAAGTTAAACTGAAACTGAGAAGGGAAGAAGTGAAGGGGTTAATCAAGGGAAGGCAGCACGAGAGGACAATAACACGAGAGGAAGCGGAGAAAAAAAAACACAAGCGGAGAATTTGGAAGAGGAAATCGGGCT
>NW_025170741.1:0-1785 GCF_004010195.1 Chiloscyllium plagiosum | reverse complement strand
TGAATGAAGACAATCACCAGAAGCAGAATCCAGCACTTGTTGGAGCCTTGAATACCTGACCCTGTCTCACTGAGTGAAGGTTGGACTCAGAAACAGAAATGAAATGAACTTCCTATCTGCATTGTGTCACTCTTTAAGATCTCCGTGTGTCTGAGTTCAGGTCATTTGATTGGAGACTGCGGATAGTGGGTCCCCAGTGAAATGGAAAGAATGGTGGAGGAGCTCACTGAGGGACATCTCTCAAAGTGAGAGTCAGAAAGATGCTATTCCACATTGGAAGGGTTTAAGGTGAATTGATGGCTCAGAAAAACGTTATACAGATGTTTGTAAAACTTAGGATCTCTGACTGTTTTGTGGCTGGAGTTTATTTTATCCTTGTATAGATTTGACACATTAATCCTCCCTCCAACACTACAGAAGCTGTTGGAACTGTTCGGTGTTTCCAGCGGCTTCTGTAATTATTTCAGGTTCCTGACGGGAGCAGTCTCTCACTTTTCGAACAAAACAAACCCATCCTTGTGCTGCAACCAATATTTCAATAAGAAATGGGAAGCAGCAGAGGGGAAAGCTTCCGAGATGCCGAGCAATGCTGCCCGGTTCCACACTGCAATTCACAGGAACCATCGCCAGGAAAAGCAAGGAGCAATCTGACAGATTCGTTTTACCGCAGAATGAAAGATTTATTTCCTTGACTTGTCCCAGTGCCCTTCATTTAAAAGCTGTTTACAAACCACAACACTGCGATGGCTGGGAATCGAACCCGGGGCAACTGCTTAGAAGGCAGCTATGCTCCCCACTATCCCACCATCACCCTGCTAGCAGCCCCCTCCCCATTCCCAAACACCCTTAACAAGGCCGTGATCACACCAACTGGATTGGGGCTGAAATCCAAACAAGAAATTGCTGGGGAAGCTCAGCAGGTCTGACAGCACCAGAATTTGGGCGGCAAGGTGGCTCAGTGGTTAGCACCAGGGTCCCAGGTTCAATTCCAGCCTCGGGCGACTGTCTGTGTGGGGTTTGCACATTCTCCCCATGTTTGTGTGGGTTTCTTCCGGGTGCTCCGGCTTCCTGCCACAGTCCAAAAATGTGCAGGTCAGGTGAATTGGCCTTGCTAAATTGTCCATAGTGATTAGTCAGATGGAAATGGGACTGGGAGGGTTCCTCTTCGGAGGGTCGGTGTGGACTGGTTGGGCTAAAGGGTCTGTTTCCACACTGTAGGGAATCTCATATAATCTAATCAGAAGCCTTCAGTTCGGAACCAAATCCAAAGGGATTGGGAGTTAGTTCAGTAAACATCTAAGAGCTCAGGAAATGTGAGCAGGAGGAGACTATACAACCTGTTTAAACTGTTCAGTCTGTTCTGGCAGTCAATCCAATCAGAGCTCGTTTGAGATTTCAAATCCGGTTTCCTCCCCACTCCCCATATGCCGTGACTCCCTGAGACCCCGGCAATCTGTCTATTCCAATCTGAAATGTACTCAGTGAGGGAGCATCCACAATCCTCAGGGAGAGAGAATATTAAAGACTCAGAGCCTTAGAGTGAAGCGCTGTCTCCTCATCTCAGTCCCAAATAACCTGCCCCTTACCCTGAGAGGGTGGCAATCAAACCCGAATGAACTGCGGATGCTGTAACATTAACGCTGATTTCTCTGCACAGATGCTGCCTGACCTGCTGAGCCTTTCCAGCAACTCCTGAGACTGTATTCTTGTGTTTCAGATTCCAAGACCCACAGGATTAATTTCTCAACATCAACCCTCTCAAGCCTCTTCACAATCTGAGATATT
>NW_025170740.1:0-1785 GCF_004010195.1 Chiloscyllium plagiosum | reverse complement strand
GATTCATTCACATGACATACTCGATAACTGTCTAGATAACGTAGCTGTCTGGATACCGAATTAGCTAGCCAACAGAAGACAGCGAGTGGTAGTAGAAGGAAAATATTCTGCCTGGAAGTCTGTGGTGAGTGGTGTTCCACAGTGCCCTGTCCGTTGGCCTCTACTGTTTTGTAAATTTTATTAATGATTTGGCTGAGGGGACTGAAGGATGGGTCAGCAAGTTTGCAGACGACACAAAGGATGGAGGGATCGTTGACAGTATAAAGGGCTGTTGTAGGCTGCAGTGGGACATTGACAGGATGCAGAGATGGGCTAAGAGGTGGCAGATGGAGTTCAACCTGGATAAATGCGTAGTGATGCATTTTGGAAGGTCGAATTTGAAAGCTGAGTATAGGATTAAGGATAGGATTCTTGGCAGTGTGGAGGAACAGAGGGATCTTGGTATGTAAGTACATGGATCCCTTAGAAATGGCCAGCCAAGTGGACAGGGTTGTTAAGAAAGCATATGGTGTTTTGGCTTTCATTAACAGGGGGATTGAGTTTAAGATTCGTGAGATCTTGCTGCAGGTCTGTGATATGTTCTATGATAATATTTTTATCATATCCGGTGTCTTTACCAGATAGTTTAACTGACTCAATTTTTTTTTAATTTCAAAGGGGCCACTAAACCTGGCTTTGAAGGGATTTCCTACCATTGGTGGCAACATTAATACGACATCCCCACGGGAAATCGTCAACGATTTAGAGTTTTTGTCTGCCACCTGTTTTCTTCTCCAGGTGCTGTTTAGCTCACTCACCTACTCAGTCTGACCTCTCCTTTACATCACGTACATAACCGAAGTGTGAGATCTCCAACTTCGGTCCTGTCAATCTATATTTAATTAATTCAAAGGACCTCACACTTCATGTACGAATATTAACTGAAAGGAAGTTAACTGAGTAGATTTATTTAGGACATCTCCAATGTAAAACAATTTAAAGGGACACCTTTATCCTAATCATTCAGGCAATCTTGACAGTATGCTGTTAACATGGTCTTCGGCGTCTGATGTTAACTTTCCAAGGCTCCCTGGGATTCAAAAAGGGACACACTTGATTTGAAGTGCTTAATGCCGAAGCTATCCATGAATTACTTAAGCATTTGAGCTGTAAAATGAGACCCTTTGTCTGGCTAAATCTCTATGGGCAGCCCACAGCGAGTAAAGAAAGCTACCAACTCTTTCACCTGCCTCTTTGTCTTAACAGTCCGTATTGGAATTGCCTTTAGAAATCTGGTAGACACATCTATTATGGTCTGCAAATATTGGTTTCCACGTTTATTTTAGAAAGGGGAGCTACACATTTAACCATAACCCATGTGAAAGGTTCTTTGAATACAGGAATTGGCTATAAAGGGGCTGGTTTTATTAATGCCTGTGACTTACCTACCATTTGGCATGTATGATGTACAACAAAAATGAACCATATCCTTGTGCATTCCAGGCCACAACAAATGCTTTTGTACCTTAGCCTGAGTCTACCGTACACCTCGTCGACTGCCTGCAGTTAGTTCATGTGCTACCCGTAACACTGTCTGCTACCAGTAACACAATCTGATGCACTTCGGCCCATTTCCCTTCTGCACTAACCTGTCGTGGTCTCCATTTTAATTTTAGGATTCTGTCTATAAATTAATAACGTTTGACAATATGTTCTGATTCCTTTACTTTGTGTGAATATGATTGTAATTCCATTAGCCTTTCAGGACTAAACACCTCTTCCTGACCCTCTGCCTGTTCAGGTTTT
>NW_025170739.1:1556-1785 GCF_004010195.1 Chiloscyllium plagiosum | reverse complement strand
TTGATGGTGAGATCGATCACGGGGGGAGGGATACAGTGGCATAGGAAACATTTGAGTGAATGAGCAGACAAATGTTTTGAAACAGCGGTTGGTTGAAAACTGGAAGTCAGTGCAGGCAAAGGTTGGAGAGGCAGAAATCCTCATAACTTTCAAAAGTATTCAGATGTGAATTTTGTGATGCCAAGTCAGACGAGGCATAGGCCAAGTGATTTTAAGAAGTGTTCAGATA
>NW_025170739.1:0-553 GCF_004010195.1 Chiloscyllium plagiosum | reverse complement strand
CAAACTTCTTATGGGAAGAGTTAACAACCAGGGATCTCCGTCAAACACAAGGGAGAGGATGCTCAGACGAGATTTAGGAAGAACGTTTTCACTGTTAGAGTGTTGTTTATTTGGAATTCACTGTGTGACCGTGTGGTAAAGGTATGAGTCTGTAAAACATTTCAGGAGTGTTTAACCGAATACTTGAGAAGCTAGAGCACTCATGGATAAGGACCAGGTACTGGAAAGTGGGGTGAAATTAAACAGATATCTGATGAAAGAACCGAACACTGTACAGAAAATACAGAGCATGAAAGCATGGGAAGGGTAAAGGCATGGAAACTATTGGCGTTTTGTTACAAGTGGTCTGCGGATTGCTACACTCGTCAAAAGGTCACTAGGGCAGAATGGGGCCAGTGTGGCAGGATGGGATAAGAATAGTGGAATGTTGCTACACCAATTAGCAGAGTCAGACTGGGTTGAAAGGTTATTATGGCAGGCTGAGATAATACCAATTAGTAAAGTCAGCCTCGCCTACTATATATCATCATGGCAGTTTGGGAAACGTCGTTAC
>NW_025170738.1:0-1785 GCF_004010195.1 Chiloscyllium plagiosum | reverse complement strand
AGACTCTAAATCTCCTGGATATATATATTTATTAAATCAGCCAGACCTGAGAGAGTGCCCAAAACTGAGGAGACGCTAAATATACTGGTTTTATATATTTAGCCAGAAGGCACAGAGTCAGTGCCCTAAACTGAACAGGTTCTAAATCTCCTGGTTATATCTATTCATTTAACCAGCCAGCCCATAGTCAGTGTCCCAAATTGTGGAGATACTAAATATCCTGGTTATAAAAGTTTTAACCAGCCACCACTCAGTCAGTGCCTTAAAGTGAGGAGACTCTGAATCTCCTGGTTATATATAATTAACCTGCGAGCACAGAGTCAGTGCCCTAAAGTGAGGAGACTCTAAATCTCCTGGTTATATATAATTAACCTGCGAGCACAGAGTCAGTGCCCTAAACTGAACAGGTTCTAAATCTCCTGGTTATATCTATTCATTTAACCAGCCAGCACAGAGCCAGTTCCCCAAACTGAGGAGACCCTAAATCGTCTGGTTATATATATTTATTTAACCAGCCAGCAGAAACTCAGTGCCCTTAACTGAGGAGACTGTAATTCTCCTGGTTCTATAGATTTAACCAGCCAACAATGAGTCAGCACCCTAAACTGAGGAGAATCTGAATCTAATGGTTATATATATTTATTTATTCAGCCAGCAGAATGTCAATGCCCTAACCTGAGGATAGTCTAAATCTCCTTTTTTATGTATTTATTTAACTAACCAGCACAGTCTCAGTGCCCTATAATGAGCAGACTCCAAATCTTTGGTGATATATATTTAACCAGCCAGCACAGAGTCAGTGCCGTAAACAGTACAGACTCGAAATCTCCTGGTTTTACATATATTTATTAAACCATCCAGCACAGAGTCAGTCCCTAGACTGAGGAGACTTTAAATATCCTGGTTATATATATTTAAACGAACAGCATAGTCAGTGCACTAAACTGAGGAGACACTAAATCCCCTGGTTGTAAACATTTATTTAACCAACCAGCACAGAGATAGTGCTCTATAATGAGCTGACTCTACATCTCCTGGTTACATATATTCATTTAATCAGCCAGCACAGAGTCAGTCACCTAAACATGAGGAGACCCTAAATCTTCTGTGTATATATGTTTATTTAACCACCCAGCACAGAGTCAATGCCCTAAACTGAGGGCAATCCGAATCAGCTGGTTATATATATATTTATTCCACCAGCCAGCAGAAACTCAGTCCCCTTCAATGACGAGACTCTGAATCTCCAGGTCATATATATTAAACCAGCCAACAGAATCAGTGCCCTAAACTGAGGAGACTCTAAATTTCCTTGTTATATATAATTATTAAAATGTAGAGTTGAGAGTTAGTGCCCAAAACTGGGGAAACCCTAAATATCCTGGTTTTATATATATTAAAACAGCAGGCACAGAGTCAGTGCTCTAAAATGTGGAGACACTAAATCTCCAGGATATATCTATTTATTTAACCAGCTAGCCCAGTATCAGTGCCCTAAACTGAGGTGACTCTAAATCTCCTGGTTATATTTCTGTATTGAACCAGCCAGCACAGAATCACTGTGCCACCTTGCCGCCCTCAAATGGATATATCCATTTATTTAACTAGCCAGCCCAGAGTCAGTGCCCTTAACTGAGGAGACACTAAAGCTCCTGGGTATATCTATTTATTTAAACAGATAGCACAGAGTTAATGCCCTTAACTGAGGAGACACTAAATCTCCTGGTTATGTTTCTGTATTTAACCAGCCATCACAGAGTCAGTGCCCAAACTGAGGAGACTCTA
>NW_025170737.1:0-1785 GCF_004010195.1 Chiloscyllium plagiosum | reverse complement strand
TCTAATAAAAATATCTATTAAAAAAAAAGTGTACCCCTTTGTGCACGACCCTTTGACAGTGGGAGCAGTTGATTCTATCCACCTGTCCATTCGCTTCATAATCTTATACACTTCAATCAGGATCCTCCCTTAACCTTATTTGCTCCAAAGGAAATAGCACATGTTTAATCAGCTGCTCTACATATCTGTAATCCTAAGCAACATTCTGGTGAATCCCCTCTGCACTCACTCCAGTGCAATCACATCAGTCCATGGTGTAGTGACCAGAACGACACACAGTTCTCCAGCTGTGGCCTAACCAAAGTTCTGTACAGCTCCAAAATAAACTCCTGGTTGTAATAATCTATGCCTCAACTAAAAAAGGAAATTGTCCTATATGCCTTCTTCATTAGCCTATTAATCTGTTCAGACACCCTCACGGATCTGTTGACAGGCACTTCAAGATCCCTTTATTCCCATCAGCTTTCATGGGATGGCATGGTGGCTCAGTGGTTAGCAGTAGTCATGGTAAATGCAGGATTTCAGGGATAGGGTAGGGGGAATGGGTCTGGGTGGGATGCTCTTTGGAGGGTAGGTGTGGACTTGGGCTGAATGGCCTGTTTCCACACTGAGGGGATTCTATGACACATCCATTTGATCAACAGTTCTTCCCTAATATTTGTACTTTCACCAAGTTCCTCTCTCCCTTTCACTTCCTGATATTATGGGAATGGTTTTGTAACCTCTAGAGTAAAGACAAAAGAAAATTATTTGTTCATTTCATCCGCAATTCCTTGATTAGTTACTGTTAACTCACCACTCCCACTTTCTTGATGAACAACATTCATTTTACTTACTCTGTTCCTTTTCAAAACATCTATACAACCTCTTTTTTAACCATTTTTACGATTCTGGCTAGGATTTTATCATACTTTAATTTGTTTTGTCTGTTGTTTTTCTATTGTCATGGGATGTTCTCGACTACAGCAACAGCAGTATTATTGCCACTCACTAACTAGAAGTGGAAGTCAAATAAAGTATTTGATTAACTTATTAATGGCCATGGTGCAGCCCCACTGGCATTGATACTGCCCACACCATGTGTAAATATTTTCAGCTGCATCAAAGTGAACTCTTAATGGATTCTGGGATAGCTCTTGCCTTCCTTTCTGTCAACTTGCTGGCCTATAGAGAGGCTCCCCATCCCTCTCCATGTGTGGACTTGAACTAGAGGATTCAGTCATAGTCATAGAGATGTACAGCATGGAAACAGACACTTCAGTCCAACTTGTCTATGCTGACCAGATATCCTAACCTAATCTAGTCCCATTTGCTAGCACTTGGCCCATATCCCTCTAAACCCCTCCTATTCAGATACCCATCCAGATGCCACCACTTCCTCTGGCAGCTCATCCCACATACATACCACTCTCTGTGTGAAAAAGGCTGCCCCTTAGGTCCCTTCTAAATCATTCGCCTCTCACCCTAAACCTATGCCCTCTAGCTCTGGACTCCCACATCCCAGGGAAAAGACCTTGTCTACTTACCCTATCCATGCTCCTCATGATTTTATAAACCTCCATAAGATCACCCCTCAGCCTCTGATTCTCCACGGAAAACAGCCACAGCCTATTCAGCCTCTCCCCTATTGCTCAAACTCTCCAACCCTGGCAACATGCTTGTAAATCTTTTCTGAACTCTTACAAGTTTCACAACAATAGTTTCAAGTTTCCAGTAGGAGGGAGACCAGAATTGCACACAATATTCCAAATGCGGCCTAACCAATGTCCTGTACAGCTGCAACAT
>NW_025170736.1:0-1785 GCF_004010195.1 Chiloscyllium plagiosum | reverse complement strand
AGGTCATGTTACAGTTGCATAGGACTTTGGTTTAGCCACATTTGGAATACTGCACATAGTTCGGGTCAACACATTAACAAAAGGATGTCGATGCTTTGAATAGGGTACAGAGTAGGTTCACCAGGATGCTGCCTGGGTTGGACGGTGCTGGTTATGAAGAAAGATTGAGTAGATTAGGACTATTTTCATTACAAAGTCGAAGGTTGAGGTCTACAAAATCAAGACAGATATACACAGGGTGAATAGCAAGAAGCTTTTTCCCCAGATTGTGGAACTCAATTACTCGGGGTCATAAGTTCAAAGTAAGAGGGAAAAGGTTTAGGGCAGATATATGTGGGATGTTCTTTACACATAGGGCAGATGCAGCCTGGAACTTGTGGCCAGCGGAGGTGGTAGGGCAGGAACGATAGCGTTATCTAAGATGTACTTAGACAGAAACATGAATGAGCAGGGAGCAGAGGGATACAGACCCTTAGAAAATAGGTGGCAGGTTTAGAAAATATGAGGATCTGGATCAGCACAGGTTAGGATGGCCGAAGGATCTGTTCCTGTGTTGAAATGTTCTTTGTTCTTTATCATTCATTCTAAAAATAGCAAGTTTTCAACTTATTGTATGCTACAATTTAATAATGTAAACGATTTATTTATTTGATAGTGCATATCAAATTATTGTCATTTCTAAATTACAGTCACAGGGTCAAAGCGATGTGCAGCATGGAAACAGACCCTTCGGTCCAACTTGTCCACGCCAATCAGATATCCCAACCCAATCTAGTCGCACCTGCTAGCACTCAGCCCATATCCATCTCAACACTTTCTATTCATATACCCATCCAGACGCCATCTGAATGTTGCAATTGGACTAACCACCACCACTTCCTCTGGCAGTTCACTCCACGCACGTACAACCATCTGAGTGAAAAAAAAAAATGCCCCTTAAATCTCTTTTACATTTTTCCCTTCCTAACCGAAACCTATGCCCTCTAGTTCTGGACTCCCCACCCCAGGGAAAAGACCTTGTCTATTTACCCTATCCATGTCTCTCATGATTATTTAAACCTCTATAAGGTCATCCCTCAATCTTCAGCGTTCCAGGGAAAACAGCCCCAGCCTCTTCAACCTCCAGCTATAGCTCAAACCCTCCAACCTTGGCAACGTGCACGTAAATCTTTTTCTGAACCCTTTCAAGTTTCAACTGATCGATCAGGTCCTGGGGATTTTTGCATCTTCATGTTTTTCAAGACATCCAGCACTTCTTCCTCTGTAATATGGACATTTTTCATGATATCACCATCTATTTATCCGTATATCTACATCTCCCATCTCCTTTTCCTGAGTATACACTGATACAAAATGCTCGTTTAGTATCTCTCCCATCTCCTGCGGCACCACACAAAGGCCACCTTGCTGATCTTTGATGGCTCTTTTCTCTCCCTGTTTACCCTTGTGTTCTCAATGTATTTGTAAACTCCTTTGGATTCTTCTTAACTCTATTTGCCAAAGCTATCTCAGGTCCCTTTTTTGCCTTTCTGATTTCCCTATTTAGAATACTCCTCCTGCCTTTATAGTCTTCTAAGGATTCACTCGATCTATCCTGTTTGTACCGGTCATATCCTTCTTATTCTTAACCAGCCCCTCAATGTCTTCAGTCATTCAGCACTCTCTATACCTACCAGCCTTTCCTTTTACCCTAACAAGAATATACTGTCTCTGGACTCCGGCTATCTAATTTCTGAAGGCTTCCCATTTTCGAGCCGTCTGCTTACCTGCGATCATTTGCCGCCA
>NW_025170735.1:0-1784 GCF_004010195.1 Chiloscyllium plagiosum | reverse complement strand
TGTTTCAAGCCTCCCCCGAGAGCTCATACCCTCTCGGGGGTATGCAGTGCCCTGGCATTAACTTTTTTAAAAAAACTGTATAGTTTTCGTTAACATTTGATCTCCCAGATGCAGCACCACACAATTACCTAAATTAAACTCCATCTACCTTTTCTCCGCTGACATTTTATACTTATCTACGTTCCTCTGTAATGTTTGACAATCTTCTACACTATGCACAATTCCATCAATCTGTTTGTTATCTGCAAACTTACTAACCCACCCAACTACATTTTCATACAAGTCATTTATATTTATCACAAACAGAAGAGTATCCAGTGTTGATTTGTGCACAGCACCACTGGTCATGGACATGTCACAGTGGATCCCATGCATCTTAATCTACTGTATGAACCTACTGTGGGGGACCTTGTTAAAAGCCTTAGTAAAAAGCAAGTAGACAACTTTCACTGCTCTAACGCCATTGATCACCTTTGTCACCTACTCAAAATTTCAAAGTGAGTAAGACACGATCATCTCCACACAAAACCATGTGATTGTCCCTAATTAGGCCACGCTTTTCCATATGCACATACATAGTAAGTATTCTCTCCGACAGCTTCCCAACGTTTAGATTAGAGTGATGCTGGAAAAGCACAGCAATTCAGGGGCAGCATCCGAGGAACAGCTTCCCAACCACTGATGAGAGACTGGTCTACAGTTTCTTGAACAGAAAAACAACATTAGATACTTTCCAGTCCTCCAGGATCTGTCCACTGGCGAACGAGGATGCAAAGATCATCAAGCCCAAGGCCATCTTCTCACTTTCCTCTGAGATAGATACCATCAGTCCCTTAAATGCTCTTCAAGAGACCCAACACTTCTCTCTTATCTCAAAATGCCCTGGCATGTTCGCATGCTCTGCATTAATTTCACTAACCTCCATGTCCTTCTTCTGGGTGAATACCAATGAATGTTCCCTCCTTTATCCTCGAGTGGTCCTGCCTTCTCCCTATTATCCTCTTATTTTGAATGTATGTACAAAATGTCTTGTGATACTCTTTAACCGTAATTGCTGAAGTCATTTAATAGCACCTTCTTGCTCTCCTAATTCCCTGTTTGAGTTATTTCTGCTTTTTTTAAATGTTCGTTATGGGCCATGCCCGATTTTAGAGCCCAGAAACCTGAAATATGCTTATTTTACCCTTTGGACAAAATTCACACTTTCCCTTGTTTTCCAAGCATCACTTACAAAGCCTTGTCCTTCCTCTTTCCCGGAACATGTTGATCCCAATATTCACATATTGCGAACCCTATCCCAAACCTGACTCTAGCTCCAAAAATATCCATTAATCATCACTTTCTGTCTTTCCCACCACGCAGTTAATGTTGTATCCATGTTATCCCTGACTGTTGTACTATGAACGACAACCTTCCTCAAGTCTGTTGCGTGGTACCTTCAGAAAATCCATGTAAACCCCATCAGTACCATTGCTCTCATCAATACTTTGTTAATTCATTAAAAAGCATTAGCAAGTTAGTTACGCACAATTTCACCATGGCTTTTCCTAACCTACCCACTTTTTTCAATATGACTACTAGCTTTATCCCAAATAATTGATGCCAGAAGCTTCCTTGGAGTTAAACAGACAAGATTGTAAATGACAGGATTAGCTTTACAACGCATTTTAGAAAAATGTTGCCGTGTTGACAACCCTCCAGTCTCCTGGCACTTCATCAGAATCTGGGGAAGACTATAATCTTATATCTAATGACCCCATACTTTCTCCTCTCCACGCAAAATC
>NW_025170734.1:677-1784 GCF_004010195.1 Chiloscyllium plagiosum | reverse complement strand
ATTCATTCAGACCTCCCACCTGCTGACACACTATTAGGTCCACATTGGTGAGAGACTGTTCCCCTGCTCTGAATGTGGGAAGAAATGCACTGTCATTCAGGTGAATTAATTACCAGCGTGTTCCCACGGAATGACAATGATTGGATTTTTGATTTTGTTTGTTCACAGGATCATCGCATCCCTTTCTGGGGCAGCATTTAACAACCATTCAAACTATCCAGAGGATATTGAATAATCAATCACATTGTCATGTCTCAGTATTCACATGTCGGCCTGACCAGGTGAAGATGGCAGCTTCCCTTCATGAAAGGGTATGAGTGAACCAAATGGGAATTCAAACCAATTGACAGGATACCATGAGGCGAACCTTTTTTAAACAAAAGAATTATATTACATGCGAATTTCACTATTTGCAAACTACTGTCAGTTGGAGTTCCTTAACCACACAATTTTACCGGGACAGCAAAGTTTTATTTCAGGCAAAGTTGCATTATTGTTTAAGCAACTTATACTGTTAATAAGGTATCACAGTATACATGCGTCATTATGTTTAAATATTGTGTGCGTGTTTTTACACTGATTATGGAGCACATGATTACCTGGAGCAGTTGATCAAATGGCACACTCCTGGTCTCGATAGGTGCAGGTTAATAAAAGTTTTGTTGCTATGTATGGTGAGCATGCAGTTTTGTTGATCAGCTCTTACACCAGTAGTTAACTATCCAGATTCTATTTCACATAGCCATGAGACAAGAGGGTTCAAATACTTGATTGACACAGTAACAAACCGGCCTGAGAAGCAGAGTATTTCAGGGTTCAGTCCTGGATATGGTATATATATTTGAATAACATATAGAAGTAGATTGGAGAGCAGGAGGCTGACCTACAATCATAACAAGACTGCCCCATTATTCGCCAACAGCCAGTTTGTGTTCTGTATCAGTGAACCATTTCCAACTGTCACAATGGGATACTTTCTTCATATATCATTCATTTCTTAATTAGTTAAATGATTCATTCTTAAACTCGATAAATTCTTTGGAAATTGCGATAAATTGCCAACTGCATATCATCAGTAATTTTAATCATGAACCACCTAAAATCAAC
>NW_025170734.1:0-402 GCF_004010195.1 Chiloscyllium plagiosum | reverse complement strand
GAAAGGATCGCAGGTCCCTGAGAGGGACAGATCATCCACGCATTGGGAAGTATGGCAGTATCCCTGAGGTGAGGACAGATCACCCACATATTGGGAAGGATGGCAGGGTCCCTGAGAGGGGACAGACCACCCACACATTGGGATGGATGGCAGGGTTACTGAGAGGGGGCAGATCACCCATACATTGGAAAGGATCGCAGGTCCCTGAGAGGGACAGATCATCCACGCATTGGGAAGTATGGCAGTTTCCCTGAGGTGAGGACAGATCACCCACATATTGGGAAGGATGGCAGGGTCACTGAGAGGGGGGGGACAGATCACCCAAACATTGGGAAGGATACCAGGGTCCCTGAGAGGGGGCAGATCAGCCACACAACGGGAAGGATGGCAGGGTCCCTGAGA
>NW_025170733.1:0-1784 GCF_004010195.1 Chiloscyllium plagiosum | reverse complement strand
ACAACTCTTACCCCGACCTTATTCGATTCGGAATGCGACTCTTGGGCGATCCACCTATTCCCTGTCCTCTCACGCAAAGGGGCCAATTCAGCGCTCGAGATGAAGTGAAAGACCTTCAAGGCAGTGGCGTGTACATCTCCTGGGAATCTTCAAAATCTTACCCAGTCGCAGGGTCCCAGGCGAGCCCCCTAGTTTACTGCCGTGGAATTTCAATCGACTCGACGCAAATGCGACCAAGAGCAAATAAAAAGTTTATTTTTGAAATTTGCAGAGTGGACCCGACACATTTGCAAGACGCCTCATAAAATGGACGCCTGACGGTTTTCACATATTCCCTTTATATTATATATCGCCTTGCCTTATCACACCTCAAGCCAGAATCCTGGCTTATTTATTGGTCTTGAGAGTCAGCTGTAAAATAGGTTGAACTTTACATTTATTCTGTCTTTTTGCAAAGTTAGGTCCATACTTCTTCGTTTCAACCATGGTTTCACAGATTTCACAATAAATGATCATTTTCCACTACAGGGGATCAGGCTGACAGTGACTCAATAAGTGTGATGGAGTGAGGATAATAGTGACACAATGAGGGTGAGGTGTCAACGTGGTAGTGACGCAGACTGTGTGAGTGGATCAGGCCGATAGTTGAGCAGTGAGGGGGGTCAGAGTGATAGTGATGCAGTAAGTCTGTGGGATCGGACCGATAGTGACGCAGTAAGTGTGAAGTGGTCAGGGTGATAGTGAAGCACTTCGTGTGAGGGGTCAGTGTGACAGTGACGCAATAAGAGTGAGTGGTCAGGCTGATGGTGACGCAGTAATTGGAAGGAGATCAGGCTGATTGTGATGCAGTAAGTGTTACTGTAGGCTGATCCTGACGCATAAAGTGGAAGGGGATAGGGTGATAGTGACGCAGTAAGTGTGATGGGGCCAGGCAGAGACTGAGGCAGTGAGTGTGAGACAGTCAGGGTGATAGTGAGGCAGTAAGTGTATGCGTTCAGGCTGGTAGTGACACAGTAAGTTGAGAGCGTCAGGCTGATAGTGGCCAATAAAAGTGAGGTGGTAGGGGAATAGTGACGTAGTAAGTGTGAGATGTCAGGCTGTTAGGCATGCATAAGTGTGAGGGGTCAGTCTGATAGTGAAGCAGTCGGTGTGAGGGGGTCAGGCTGATAGAGACGCAGCAAGTGTGGTGGGGTCAGACTGATAGTGTCACAGTATGTGTGAGGGGTCAGGCTGATAGTGATGCAGTAAGTGTCCGTGAGTCAGAGTGATCCTAATGCAGGAAGTGAGAGGGGACAGGGTGATAGTGACGCAGTGAGTGAGGGGGTCAGCGTGATGGTGACGGAGTAAGTGTGAGTGTTTAGGCTGATATTGATGCAGTAAGGTGAGGGCGTCAGGCTAATACTGGCCAGTAAGTGTTAAGTGACAGGCTGATAGTGATGCAGGAAATGTGAGGAGTCAGACTGATTGACACGGTGAAATTATGAGGGGTCAGGCTGATAGTGATGCGGGAAGTGTGCGAGTTTCAGGCTGATAGTGACGCAGTAAGTGTGTTGGGAGCAGAGTGATAGGAACGCAATAAGTGTGAGCGGCTCTGGATGATAGTGACAGGTCAGTATGAGGGGGAGGA
The DNA here is from genome assembly GCF_004010195.1 of Chiloscyllium plagiosum. Classification (NCBI taxonomy): domain Eukaryota; kingdom Metazoa; phylum Chordata; class Chondrichthyes; order Orectolobiformes; family Hemiscylliidae; genus Chiloscyllium; species Chiloscyllium plagiosum. The sequence continues at coordinate 157 of NW_025170733.1, read as the reverse complement.
TGGTAGTGATCCAGTGAGTGTGAGGTGTCATGATGTCAGTGAAACAGACTGTGTGAATGTGTCATTGTGATGGTGACATGGCAAGTGTGTTGGGGTCAGGGTGACAGTGACGCAGATGCTTTCAGGGGGTCACGTTGTAGTGATGCAGTAATTGTGA
>NW_025170732.1:0-1784 GCF_004010195.1 Chiloscyllium plagiosum | reverse complement strand
AGAGTGTAACAGTGTGTTTCAGTGCATCACAGTTTGTCAGAGAGTGTCACAATGCACCTCAGAGAGAGTCAGAGAGTGTCACAGTGCGCCTCAGAGAGAGTCAGAGAGTGTCACAGTGTGTCTCAGAGTTTCAGGGAGAGTCAGAAAGTGTCACAATCTGTCAGCGTGTGTCACAGTGTGTTTCAGAGGGAGTCAGAGAGTATCACAGTGTGTCTCAGAGAGTGTCACAGTAAGTCATACCGTGCCTCAGAGTGTATCTGAGAGAGTCAGTGTGTGTTCCAGAATGCCAGAGAGAGTCAAATAGTGTTTCAGTGTGTCACAGTCTGTCATAGATAGTGTCAGAGAGTGTCACAGTGTGTTGGAGAGTTTCAGAGAGTGTCACAATGTGTCTCTGCCTGTGTCAGAGAGTGTCACAGTGTATTTCAGAGAATGTCAGAGAGTGTCACAGTGTGTCTCAGAGTGTGTCACAGTCTGTCACCGTCACTCAGAGTGTGTTTCAGTGTGTCACAGTGTGTTTCAGCGAGTCAGAGAGTGTCAGAAATTGTCACAGTCTGTCTCAGAGAGTTTCGCAGAGTGTTGGAGAATGTGCCAGATTGAAACAGTGTATCTCAGCATGTGTCAGAGAGTGCCACAGAGAGTTTCAGAGAGAGTCAGAGACTGTCACAGTGTGTCTCAGAGTGTCAGAGAGAGTCAGAAAGTGTCACAGTCTGTCTCAGAGTGTGTCAGATAGGATCAGAGAGTGTCGCAGTGTATTGGAGAAAGTGCCAGAGAGTGTCACAGTGTGTCTCAGTGTGTGTGAGAGAATGTCACAGAGAGTTTCAGAGAGAGTCAGAGTGTCACAGTGTATTTCAGAGAATGTCAGCGAGTGTCACAGTGTGTCTCAGAGAGTGTCACAGTTTGTCCCAGTCACTCATGGTGTATTTCAGTGTGTCACTGCCTGTCAGAGATAGTCAAAGAGTGTAACAGTGTGACACTCTGTGACTCTATCTGCCACACTGGAACACACTATGTCACTCTCTGTCACTCTCTGAGACAAACTGTGACACACTCTGACACACTGCGCCGCTCTCTGAGACACTCTGTGCCTTACATTGACTCTCTCTGACACACTCTAAGGCACAGTATGACAGACTGTGACACACTCTTAGACACACTGTCACACTCTCTGACTCACTCTGACACTCTCTCAGACACACTAAGACTCTCTCTGATCTTATCTGACACTCTCTGAGATACGCTGTGACACTCTCTGACACAGGCTGAGACACACTGTGACACTCTCTAGCACTCCCTGTGACATACTGCTACACTTTCTAGCCCATCTGAAACACACTGTGACACTCTCTGTGTTTCAGAGAGTTTCAGACAGAGTCACACTGTGTCACAGTCTGTCAGAGAGTGTCACAGTGTGTCTATGCTTGTGTCAGAGAGTGTCACAGAGTGTTTCAGATGTGCTAGAAAGTGTCACAGAGAGTGTCAGAGAGTGTCACAGTGTGTCTCAGAGATTTAGAAAGTGTCACACTCTCTGAAAGACTGTGACACAATGTGACACTCTCTGACACTCTCTGAAACACACTGTGACAATCTCTGACACAGGCAGAGACACAATATGACACTCTGACACTCTCCAACACACTGTGACACTCTCTGAGACACACTGTGACACTCTCTGACACTATCTATGACATACTGTGACACTCTCTGTGTTTATCTGAGACACTCTGTGCCACTCTCTGAGACACTCTGAGCCACACATTGACTCTCTCTGACTCTATGACATACTG
>NW_025170731.1:0-1784 GCF_004010195.1 Chiloscyllium plagiosum | reverse complement strand
CTGACTTCACTTTGAGCACAGTTTGTGAAGTGTCGCACTTTGCCAGAGACTGAGAATGGGCATGTGTAAATCAGCTTTTCATTCACAGAGTAAATTTGGGACTGTTCATTTCCTTTGTTTTGTCTTTATAACTCGACTCGACTGTGTCTTCAGTCTGAACTGTACTATTTCCCACACCGACATTTCCAGGCGCGTTACTTGCCTCTGGTGGTGTTAGCCGGGAAACCTATCAAACACCTCCTGCCTGGAGCCATGTGAGGCAGTGGTCAGTGGCTAGGTCATATAGTTTTGATGAACTCATCTGGTTCACTGTATGAATCCACGTCAGCCCCAATATTTATTGTGAGACTTCCCATTGCGCTGATCTTAAGTTGTCTCCGCTACAGTCTATGAAAGGCAGAACATTTCTGGAATTCGACGGAGCAGACGCTTCTTAGAAGGTGCTGTTGGCAAAGTGCTGAACCAAGTAATGCAGTGAATCATTAAGGGAAATAATTAATGTTCTCAGCCAAGGTGTTAGGCAAGAGAAAGTGTCAAACCTTCTCACAATCTGGGAATGTTGCATGCAACCTTAATGTTGTTTTGTATATGCTTTCGGATCTCACTGATGTTATTCACTTCAATTGTCATTCAGTTTTCAAGCATTTAGCAGATTTTTGTTAAATAGAACATGCTTTGAGTTTCATCCAATTTTGCATCTTCATTGAGCAGTTTTAGAGATGGATAATGGATTGTGGATTGTTTTGTCTGTGTATTTAGAGTGTTTGCCATTTCTCCCGTGCATCTATCCCCAGATCTTCATTTCTAATGAAGTTATGATGTTGTTTGGATTCAACCAGGAGCAATAGCAGAAGACAGCTTGGCAGAAGATGAAGAAATTTGGCAGGAGAAAACGTGATTGGATGACCCATATTTTGGTAAGTGCTTCAGTTTCGGAATTGTCCAGTTTTACATTGCAGCATTACGTCACGATTATGAACACTGAATCATACATCTGAAATTTCTATTATTTCAAATGACAAATGCTTTATCTGTTTTTGGCTTACCTGTCTGGTTCTCCTGTACACATCCAGAAAATGCTTCAACTTTCTGATTGAATTGAAAACTTGGGTCCTCACTGGAGTAATTTGCTGAAAACCAAATTCTATTATTCCTTAGTTGCCAGAAAAGTTGAAAAAATATTCAGAAGTACATTGAATTCAGTGCAGTTGGCAAAGTAGTGTCATGTGTACTTCTTTAAGTCCCAATGTTTGATTTCACTTTCTGTCCATGTTTCTTTCAGTCCTATGATGAGTTTGTAAAGAAGACCGAAGCTGAACTCAGTACAGATCTTGATGTTGCCAGCTCAAACTCAACCAAACGCAGATTAAAACTCTGTACTCCACTGCTACTGAGAGACCGAAGATTAAACCTCCCTCTCTGCAGAGGTACTTCCAGTAATGGACGTTAATTGTAACCTTACGAAGGGATGCCTCTTGTATTTCTCTTTTATGCCCTAGTGGAACCCCTTTTGTCCAAATAAGTTGGTGATGAAGTGGTTCTTTAGTTAAGGAGACCAGTACTTTTACAGAGACTTTACAGAATAGAAACGTGCCTTTTGGCCCAACAGATTTGTGCAGTTATTTAGTCTCCATGAGAGTTGACTCCCACTTTGTCTCATCCTATCAGTGCATCCTTCTGTATATTTCTCCCTGAGGTACTTATCTAATTTCTCCTTTCAGAAATTTGTGCTATTCAACTTCAGCATTCCTGGCTCTAGCAAGTTTCATGTTGTCACCTTTCTC
>NW_025170730.1:0-1784 GCF_004010195.1 Chiloscyllium plagiosum | reverse complement strand
CTTATTATCTCATTTTTGAAGCCTTCCCATTTTCCAGCTGACCCTTTACCTGTGAACATCCAGTCCCAATCAAGTTTTGAAAGTTCTTGTCTAAGACCGCCAAAATTGGCCTTTCTCCAATTTAAAGCTTTAACTTTTAGATCCGTTCTGTCCTTTTACATCACTATTTTCAAACTACTAGAATTATGGTCGCTGGCCCCTAATTGCTCCCCCACTGACACCTCGGTGACTTGCCTTACTTATTTCCCAAGAGTAGGTCAAGTTTTGCACCTTCTCTTGTAGGTACATCCACATACTGCATGAGAAAACTTTCTTGTACACACCTAACAAATTCTTCTCCGTTTAAACCCTTAGCATTGCGGCAGTCCAAGTCTACTCTTTGGAAAGTTAAATCCTCTACCATAACCACTCTGTTATTCTTACAGATAACTGAGATCTTACAGGTTTGTTTCTCAATTTCCCATTGACTTTTGGAGGAGGACTGGGGTGGAGGGGGGGGTTCTATAAGCCCAATAAGGTGATTATCCTTTTCTTATTTCTCAGTTCCACCCAAATAACTTCCCTGGGAATTTTCGGGAATATCCTCCCTTAGTACAACTGTATCGCTATCCCTTACCAGAAATGTCACATCCCCTCCTCTCTTGCTCCCCTTTCTATCCTTCGTGTAGCATTGTACCAGCTGCCAGTCCTGTCCATCCCTGAGCCATGTTTCTGTAATTGCTATGATATCTCAGTCCCATGTTCCTAACAAGGGGTCTTCCCTGTCAGGCCTCTTGCTTTGAAATAAATGTATTTTAATTTATCAGTCCTTCCTCATTCTCTGCTTTGTTCCTAACTGCCCTGACAGTTCGACTTGCTCCCTTTCTCAATTGTATCAGCCTCAGACTGATCTCTTTCCTTGCTATCTCCCAAGTAGCTCTAACAAATCTCCCTGCCAGTAAATAGTCCCCTTCAAATTCAGGTGCAATTCGTTCTTCTTACACAGGTCACTTTTATCCCAGAAGAGATTCCAATGATCCAAAAATGTGAATCCTTCTCCCTTGCACCAACTCCTCAGCCACGTATTCACCTGCTCTATCCTCCTATTCCGACCCTCACTAGCTTGTAGTACCAGGAAGGAATCCAGATATTACTACCCTTGAAGACCTTTTTTCCAAATTCCTGTCTAACTTTCTATATTCTCCCTTTAGAATATCATCCTTTTCCCTTCCTATGTCATTAGTTCCAATGTGGTGTACAATGACCTTTGAGAATATTCTGCACACCTTCCGAGATATCCTTGATCCTGGCACCAGGGAGGCAGCACACCATTGTGATTTTTCACTGTCAGCTGATGAAAGGTCTGTCTGTGCCTCTGACGAGAGAGTCCCCTATCACAAATGATCGTGTGGAACCTGACATATCCTTCGTTACATTAAGGCCAGTCTCTATATCAGAGACTTGGCTGTTTGTGCAACATTCCCTGAGAGTCCATCACCCCCTATATTTTCCAAAAACAGCGTACTTGTTTGAAATGGGGATAGTCACAGGAGACTCCTGCACTATCTGCCTCCTTGTCCTACCTTTCCTGGTGGTAACCCATCTATCTGATTGTATCTTTGGTTTTTCTCCCTTCCAATAAATGCCATCCATCACACTCCCTAGTTCCTGTAAATTCCTCCTTGCATGTAACTGCCGCTCCAACCGATCCATGCAATTTGATACTTGATAGAGATACTTGAACTCTGACAGCAAAGGCAATAGCTGTGCATATTCACTGCTGCTGGATTAGTGGTGCTGGAAGA
>NW_025170729.1:0-1784 GCF_004010195.1 Chiloscyllium plagiosum | reverse complement strand
GTACTCTATCATTTTCCTACACCAGACTTGGTTATCCTCGTATTGTTTGAAAGTTCTGTGAAGACAGAACTGAAGTAGTGTCTTCATAGTTCTGCCATTTCCCTGGTCCCCATTCCCCATTCTCTGGTTTCAAACTGTAAGGGAACTGTACTTGTTTTCTCATATTTCTCACATTGACATGATTTAACAAGTTACTACAGTTCACTCTTATAACCCTTGTGAATATACTCTTCAGAAACTCATCAATTCCTGCCTTAATCTGCTCAATAATTGACCTTCTACACCATACACTCACAGGAGCATAGACACTGTGCCAACAGACGCACAGCAGGATCTATATTAGTCCCACTTACCTACATCAAGCCCATAGCCTGGAATGTTATAACACTTGCTCGTCCAAGTACTTTTGAACGATTGTGACGTTACCCGTGATCATTCCCCTCTCAGGAAATAATCCAGGAACCCAACAACCTCGAGGTAAAAAAAAGTTTAAATCCTCTCTGTACCTCAAACTCTTCACTTTAAAAGTGTGCTCGTTTGTTCTTGACCCTCTGACTAAAAGGAACAGCTGCTGTCTATCCCCCCTGCCCGTGTCACTTATAATCTTATCCTCCTGAATCACTGACTCCTCAGCTTTCTCTGCTCCAAAGTAAACAACCCGAGCTTATCCAGCCTTTCTCCATAGCCGATATGCTCCATTCCAGGGAACATCCTGCTGAATCACCTGTGCACCCTCTCCAGTACAATCACATCCTTCCTGGAATGTGGCTCCCAGAGCAACATACAGTATTCCATTTTGTAGAACCAAAGCCATGTACAGCTCTTATAATCTCCGCCCTGATTAGGAAACTTAACTAGTCCATTAACCTGTCCAGTCACATTCAGGGATGTGTGGAGAAGCACAATCTGAGCTTCCTAGTGTGCTGCCATTCATTGAGTCCTCACTTGTCTGGTTCAATCTCCCAAAGTGCATTACCTCATATTTATCCGGGTTACATTCCATCTGCCATTGATCTGCCCATCTGACCATTCATCTGCATCTTCCTGTAACTTAAGGCCTTCCTCCTCACTGCGAACCTACCGGTCAATCTTTATGTCAAACATACACATACTTATCACACCTCCCCACTCTCCACCTAGACCCATCCACATTCACATCTTTTTTTGTTATGAATAACAAAAACGATAAGGGACACAACACTGATCCCTGTGGTACACCAGAGGACAATGGTCTCCAGTCACGCAAACAGCCTTCTCCCACCACCTTTTGTCTCCTGCTACTAAGACAATTTTCGTTGTAACTTGTCAAGTTGTCCTTCATATTGTGAGGTTTTACTTTATTTTTCAGTTTCCCAGGTGGAATATTTTTCAAAGGCCTTCCAACAAAACTAAACAATCGAGCTCCTCAAACTAATTCAATAAAATCCATTGGATGCGACGTCCTTCTGATAAAGTCATGATGATTATCCCTGATCAAACCTTGCGACTCTGATTGGAGTTCGATATTCTCCTTCCCTATTTTCTCCAGTAGTTTCCTTAACAGTGATCTCATACTCGCTCGTCTATAGTTCCCTGGTTTATCTCTCCCACCCTTACTGTGAAGTGGAATCGTATTAGCAGTTCTCCAGTTCTCTGGCACCTCCCCTATGGTCAGATTATAATTAAAATATTCAGTCAGGATCTTTCCTCCCTTGATCCCAACAGCCGCCTGTGATACAACTCATTCAGACATGGAGATTGGTACAAATTTATTCAGAACAAAACCTCAAATCCCTGCTTGCATT